>NW_028270139.1:173833846-173906346 GCF_037043375.1 Chiloscyllium plagiosum | reverse complement strand
CACATGCACACACTCTCTCACACACACACACTCACTCTCACACACACACTCTCTCTCACACACTCACACTCTCTCACACAAATGCACTCTCTCACAGACATACACACTCTCTCAAACACACGCACACTCTCTCTCACACACTCACACTCTCTCTCACACACACACACTCTCTCATAAACACACACTCTCTCACACACACACGCACACTCTCTCATACACACTCACACTCTCTCAAAGACACTCACACTCTCTCTCACACACGAACATTCTCTCACACACTCACACTCTCTCACACAAACATGCACAATCTCTCTCACACACTCACACTCTCTCTCACACACTCAGTCTCTCACACACGCACGCACACTCTCTCTCACACACTCACACTCTCTCTCACACACACTCACACTCTCTCACTCACTCACACTCTCTCAGACACACACCCACACTCACTCACACACACTCTCTCACACACACACTCTCTCATTCACACTCACACTCACTCACACACACACACACTCTCATACACACTCACACTCTCTCACACACACACGCACATTCACTCACACACACACACTCTCTCACACACTCTCACACACATACACTCTCTCATACACACTCACACTCACACACACACACACTCTCTCACACACGCATGCACAATCTCTCACCCTCACACTCTCTCACACACACATGCACACTCTCTCTCACACACACACTCTCTCACACACTCTCACACACACACACTCTCTCATACACACTCACACTCACTCACACACACGCACTCTCTCTTACAGGCACTCACACTCTCTCATAAACACACGCGCACTCTCTCACAGACACTCCCACTCTTTCACACACACACACACACTCTCTTTCAGACTCTCACACTCTCTCATAAACACGCACACACACTCTCTCACAGACACTCCCACTCTCACACACACACGCACTCTCTCACGCACACACGCGAACACTCACACACACACACACTCTCTCACACACACACGCACACACTCTCACGCACACACGCACTCTCTCACGCACACACGCGAACACTCACACACACACACTCTCTCACACACACACGCACACACTCTCACGCACACACGCACTCTCTCACGCACACACGCGAACAATCACACACACACACTCTCTCACACACACATGCACACTCACATGCACATTCTCTCACACACACACACACACACGCACACTCTCTCACACACACATTCTCTCACACACACTCTCTCACACCTACTCGCACACTCTCTCACAGACACTCACACTCTCTCACACACACGCACACTCTCTCACAGACACACACTCTCTCACACACTCTCTCACAGACACTCATACTCTCTCACACACACGCACACTCTCTCACACACGCATGTGCACCCTCTCGCAGACACTCACACTGTCTCACACACACACACTCTCTCACACACACGCACACTCTCTCAAACACACACACACACTCTCTTACAGACACTCACACTCTCTCACACACACACTCGCACACACTCTCTCTCACACACACACACACACATGCACACTCTCTCACACACATATGCACACTCTCTCACACACACTCTCTCTCACACACACACATGCACACTCTCTCACACACATTCGCACACTCTCTCACACACACACTCTCTCACACACACAGACACATGCACACTCTCTCACACACACACGCACACTCACTCACTCACACTCTCTCACACACACACACACACACACACTCTCTCTCACACACTCACACTCTCTCACACAAATGCACTCTCTCACAGACATACACACTCTCTCAAACACACGCACACTCTCTCTCACACACACGCAC
Source organism: Chiloscyllium plagiosum (assembly GCF_037043375.1). NCBI lineage: Eukaryota > Metazoa > Chordata > Chondrichthyes > Orectolobiformes > Hemiscylliidae > Chiloscyllium > Chiloscyllium plagiosum. The sequence goes on along the minus strand of NW_028270139.1, from coordinate 173,904,497 downwards.
TCTCTCACACACTCACACTCTCTCACACAAACACGCACAATCTCTCTCACACACTCACACTCTCTCTCACACACACACTCTCTCACACACACACACTCTCATACACACTCAAACTCTCTCACACACACGCGCACACTCACTCATACTCTCTCACACACACACGCACACTCTCTCGCACACACACTCACACTCTCACACACACACACTCTCTCATATACAGTCACACTCCCTCACATACATAGAACATAGAACATAGAACATAGAAGAATACAGCGCAGTACAGGCCCTTGGGCCCTCGATGTTGCGCCGATCCAAGCCCACCTAAACTACACTAACCCACTATCCTCCATATACCTATCCAATGCCCTCTTAAATGCCCATAAAGAGGGAGAGTCCACCACTGTTACTGGCAGGGCATTCCATGAACTAACGACTCGCTGAGTGAAGAACCTACCCCTAACATCAGTCCTATATCTACCCCCCCTTAATTTAAAGCTATGCCCCCTTGTAATACCCGACGCAATACGCGGGAAAAGGTTCATACTGTCGACCCTATCTAACCCCCTAATCATCTTGTACACCTCAATCAAGTCACCCCTAAACCTTCTTTTCTCTAGTGAAAACAGCCCCAAGTGCCTCAGTCTTTCCTCATACGATTTTCCTTCCATACCAGGCAACATCCTGGTAAACCTCCTCTGCACCCGTTCCAATGCCTCCACATCCTTCCTATAGTATGGCGACCAAAACTGCACACAATATTCCAGATGCGGCCGTACCAGAGTCTTATACAACTGCATCATGACCTCAGGACTCCGGAACTCAATTCCTCTACCAATAAAAGCCAGTACACCATATGCCTTCCTCACCGCACTATTTACCTGGGTGGCAACTTTCAGAGATCTGTGTACATGGACACCAAGATCCCTCTGCTCATCCACACTACCAAGCATCCGACCATTAGCCCAGTACCCCATCTTTTTGTTATTCTTCCCAAAGTGAATCACCTCGCACTTAGCTACATTGAATTCCATCTGCCACCTTTCTGCCCAGCTCTGCAGCTTCTCTATATCCTGCTGTAACCTGCCACATGCTTCCTCACTGTCAACAACTCCTCCGACTTTCGTATCATCCGCAAACTTGCTCACCCAACCTTCTAACCCCTCTTCCAGGTCATTTATAAAAATGACAAACAGCAATGGTCCCAAAACAGATCCTTGCGGAACACCGCTAGTGACGGCACTCCATGAAGAAACTTTGCCATCAACTACTACCCTCTGTCTTCTTCCATCCAGCCAATTCCTAATCCAAACCTCCAACTCACCCTCAATGCCATATCTCCGTATTTTGTGCAGTAGCCTACCATGGGGAACCTTATCAAACGCCTTACTAAAATCCATATATACCACATCTACCGCTTTCCCCTCATCAACCTCCTTCGTCACCTTTTCAAAGAATTCAATAAGGTTTGTGAGGCACGACTTGCCCTTCACAAAACCATGCTGACTATCCTTGATCACATTATTCCTATCTAGATGTGCATAAATCCTATCCCTTACAATTCTCTCTAAGACTTTGCCCACAACAGAAGTGAGACTCACCGGCCTATAGTTACTAGGGCTATCCCTACTCCCCTTTTTGAACAAGGGAACCACATTTGCTATCCTCCAGTCTTCTGGGACTACTCCTGTAGACAAAGAGGACATAAAAATCAAGGCCAATGGCTCTGCAATCTCCTCCCTTGCTTCCCAGAGAATCCTAGGATAAATGCCATCAGGCCCAGGGGACTTATCTATTTTCACCTTTTCCAGGATTTCCAACACCTCTTCTCTACATACCTCAAAGCCATCCATTCTACTTATTTGTGCCTCAGTATTCTCATCGACAACAATGCCCTGTTCCTGAGTGAATACTGAAGAAAAGTATTCATTCAGTGCCTCCCCAATCTCTTCCGCCTCCACACGCAACTTCCCCCTACTATCCTTGACTGGACCTATTCCTACCCTAGTCATTCTTTTATTCCTAACATACCTATAGAAAGCCTTAGGGTTTTCCCTAATCCTATCTACTAAGGACCTTTCATGTCCCCTCCTTGCTGCTTTTAGCTCTCTCTTCAGGTCCTTCCTGGCTACCCTATAACTCTCAATCGCCCCAATTGAACCTTCACGTCTCATCTTGAGATAGGCCGCCCTCTTCCATTTAACAAGGGATTCCAATTCCTTATTAAACCACGGCTCCCTCGCACGACCCTTTCCTTCCTGCCTGACAGGTACATAATTATCAAGGACACTCAATAGTTGCCACTTGAACAAGTTCCACATATCATTTACACTCTTGCCTTGGAGTCTACTTTTCCAAGCCACACATCCTAAGTCATGCCTCACCGCATCATAATTTCCCTTACCCCAGCTATAATTCTTGCCCTGTAGTACACACTTATCCCTCTCCATCACGAGTGTAAAAATCACCGAATTATGGTCACTATCCCCAAAGTGCTCACCTACCTCTAATTCTAACACCTGGCCTGGTTCGTTACCCAGAACCAAATCCAGTATGGCCTCACCTCTTGTTGGCCTGTCTACATATTGTGTCAGGAAACTCTCCTGCACACATTGAACAAACACTGACCCATCTAACGAACTTGAGCTATAGCTTTCCCAATCAATATCAGGAAAGTTAAAGTCCCCCATAACCACCACCCTATTACTGTCACTCATCTCCTGAATCACCTTCCCAATCCTTTCTTCAATGATTCTAGGACTATTAGGAGGCCTGTAAAAGACTCCTAACAGGGTGACCTCACCTTTCCTATTCCTAACCTCAGCCCAAACTACCTCAGATGGCAAGTCCTCATCCATCGTCCTTTCCACCACTGTAATACTATCTTTGACAAGCAATGCCACACCTCCCCCTCTTTTACCCCCACCTCTGACCCTACTAAAACATTTAAATCCCGGAACCTGCAACAGCCAATCCTGTCCCTGTTCTAGCCATGTCTCCGTAATAGCCACAACATCGAAGTCCCAGGTACCAACCAACGCTGCAAGTTCACCTACCTTATTTCGTATACTTCTTGCATTGAAGTATACACACTTCAAGCCACTTCCCTGTTTACAGGCACCCTCCTTGGAAATTGATGCCATGTTCCTCACCTCCCTACACTCCAGGCCCTGCACCCTGAAGCTACAATCTGGGTTCCCATGCCCCTGCCGAGTTAGTTTAAACCCCCACCAAGAGCACTAGCAAACCTCCCCCCAAGGATACTGGTTCCCCTCAGGTTCAGGTGTAGACCATCCTGTTTATAGAGGTCCCACCGTCCCCAGAAAGAACCCCAGTTATCCAAAAACTGGAACCCCTCCCTCCTGCACCATCCCTGAAGCCACGCATTTAATTGTTCTCTCTCCCTATTCCTCGAATCTCTATCACGTGGCACGGGTAACAAACCAGAGACAACAACTCTGTTTGTTCTAACTCCAAGCTTCCAACCTAGCTCCCTGAAAGCCTGTCTAACATCCTCAGCACTCCTCCTACCTATGTCGTTGGTGCCAATATGGACCACGACTTCGGGCTGCTCCCCCTCCCCCTCCAGGACCCGGAAAACACGATCAGAGACATCACGTACCCTTGCACCTGGGAGGCAACATACCAAACGTGAGTCTCTCTCGTTCCCACAAAACCGCCTATCTGTGCCACGAACTATCGAGTCCCCAATTACTACTGCTCTGCTCTTCTTCACCCTTCCCTTCTGAGTAACGGGGACAGGCTCCGTGCCAGAGACCTGAGCCCCGTTACTTACCCCTGGTAAGTCATCCCCCCCACAAGTATCCAAAATGGTATACTTGTTCTTGAGGGGAATGGCCGCAGGGGGTCCCTGCACTGGCTGCTTCCTCCCAGTCCCCCTCACTGTCACCCATCTATCTGCCATCTTTGGAGTTACTACTTCCCTATAACTCTGATCTATGACCCCCTCTGCCTCCCGAATGATCCGAAGTTCATCCAACTCCAGCTCCAGTTCCCTAACACGGTCTTGGAGGAGCTGGAGATGGGTGCACTTCCTGCAAGTGTAATCGGCAGGGACGTCGATGGCATCCCTCACCTCATACATGTTGCAGGAGGAACATTGCACTGCCTTCACTGCCATCCCTCTAAAGCTAACTGTTTAAACAAAAACTGTGTCTAAATAATACAAGCAAAATTCAGCACTTACCTGCTTGCCACAACAGATGTTATTATTAGGTTAGAGGAGGAGGGCGGGTGGGAGGCACTACCCGTGTAGTGCCTCGGGTTCCTCTCCTTCACGCTTTTAAAGGGGGAAAAAACTAACCCAGCTAAGCTTACACTAACTGCTTCCGGGTCTCGGCTGCCCCTCTGCTTGCCGTCACTTCCTCTGCTGCTCCCGCTCTTTCTGTGAAGGAGAGAGAAAACAAAACACCGATGCCCGCTACAGGTAAGTAATTTTGAAAAAAACTCTTACCTTAGCTGTAGTCTCCCGGGTTCACCTCAACTCGGCCGCTGCTCCCACTCACACACACACACTCTCTCTCACACACTCACACTCTCTCACACACACACGCACACTCACTCAAACACTCACACTCTCTCATACACACACACTCTCTCACACACACAATTTCTCTCTCACACACGCACACACTCCCTCACACACTCACACTCTCTCACACACTCACACTCTCTCATACACACTCACACTCTCTCACACACACGCATAATCTCTCTCACACACTCACACTCTCTCACACACACACGCACACTCACTCACACACTCTCACTCTCTCACACACGCACGCACACACTCTCTCTCACACACACACACTCACACACACACGCACACTCTCTCTCACACACGCACACGCTCACTAACACACTCACACTCTCTCACACACACACGCACACTCACTCACACACGCATGCACACTCTCTCACACACTCACACTCTCTTACATACACATACACACTCTCTCTCTCACACTCACACACACACGCACACACCCTCACATGCACGCACACTCTCTCACTCAAACACTCACACTCTCTCATACACACACACTCTCTCACACACACAATTTCTCTCTCACACACGCACACACTCCCTCACACACTCACACTCTCTCACACACTCACACTCTCTCATACACACTCACACTCTCTCATACACACTCACACTCTCTCACAGACACTCACACTCTCTCTCACACACGCACACTCTCTCACACACTCACACTCTCTCACACAAACACGCACAATCTCTCTCACACACTCACACTCTCTCTCACACACACACACACTCTCTCACACACACATGCACACTCTCTCATACACACTCACACTCTCTCACACACACATGCACACTCTCTCTCACACACTCACACCCTCTCACACACACACACTCTCTCTCACACACTCACACTCTCTCACACAAATGCACTCTCTCACAGACATACACACTCTCTCAAACACACGCACACTCTCTCTCACACACTCACACTCTCTCTCACACACACACACTCTCTCATAAACACACACTCTCTCACACACACACGCACACTCTCTCATACACACGCACACTCTCTCACAGACACTCACACTCTCTCTCACACACGCACATTCTCTCACACACTCACACTCTCTCACACAAACATGCACAATCTCTCTCACACACTCACACTCTCTCTCACACACTCACTCTCTCACACACGCACGCACACTCTCTCTCACACACTCACACTCTCTCACACACACACGCACATTCACTCACACACACACACTCTCTCACACACACACACTCTCTCATACACACTCACACTCTCTCACACACACACGCATTCACTCACAAACTCACATTCTCTGACACACGCACGCACAAACTCTCTCTCACACACACACACACACTCTCTCTCACACACGCGCCCTGTCTCACACACACGCACACTCACTCACACACTCACACTCTCTCACACACACACACACTCTCTCTCACACACGCACACTCTCTCTCACACACTCACACTCTCTCACACACGCACACACACTTTCTCTCACACACTCACACTCTCTAACACACACGCATGCACACAATCTCTCACACACACACACTCTCACACACACACGCACACTCTCTCTCACACACACTCACACTCACTCACACACACACGCACACTCACTCACAGATGCATGCAGACTTTCTCTCACACATTCACACTCTCTCACACACACACGCACACTCTCTCTCACACACACACTCTCTCACACACGCATGCACAATCTCTCACCCTCATACTCTCTCACACACACATGCACACTCTCTCTCACACACACACTCTCTCACACACTCTCACACACACACACTCTCTCATACACACTCGCACTCACTCACACACACGCACTCTCTCTTACAGGCACTCACACTCTCTCATAAACACACGCGCACTCTCTCACAGACACTCCCACTCTTTCACACACACACACACACTCTTTTTCAGACTCTCACACTCTCTCATAAACACGCACACACACTCTCTCACAGACACTCCCACTCTCACACACACACGCACTCTCTCACGCACACACGCGAACACTCACACACACACACACTCTCTCACACACACACGCACACACTCTCACGCACACACGCACTCTCTCACGCACACACGCGAACACTCACACACACACTCTCTCACACACACACGCACACACTCTCACGCACACACGCACTCTCTCACGCACACACGCGAACAATCACACACACACACTCTCTCACACACACATGCACACTCACATGCACATTCTCTCACACACACACACGCACACTCTCTCACACACATATTCTCTCACACACACTCTCTCACACCCACTCGCACACTCTCTCACAGACACTCACACTCTCTCACACACACGCACACTCTCTCACAGACACACACTCTCTCACACACTCTCTCACAGACACTCATACTCTCTCACACACACGCACACTCTCTCACACACACATGTGCACCCTCTCGCAGACACTCACACTGTCTCACACACACACACTCTCTCACACACACGCACACTCTCTCAAACACACACACACACTCTCTTACAGACACTCACACTCTCTCACACACACACTCGCACACTCTCTCTCACACACACACACACACACATGCACACTCTCTCACACACATATGCACACTCTCTCACACACACTCTCTCTCACACACACACATGCACACTCTCTCACACACATTCGCACACTCTCTCACACACACTCTCTCACACACACAGACACATGCACACTCTCTCACACACACACGCACACTCTCTCACACACACTCTCTCTCACACACACACACACACACTCTCTCTCACACACTCACACTCTCTCACACAAATGCACTCTCTCACAGACATACACACTCTCTCAAACACACGCACACTCTCTCTCACACACACACACTCTCTCACACACACACACACTCTCTCATAAACACACACTCTCTCACACACACACGCACACTCATACACACTCACACTCTCTCCCAGACACTCACACTCTCTCTCACACACGCACTCTCTCACACACTCACACTCTCTCACACAAACACGCACAATCTCTCTCACACACTCACACTCTCTCTCACACACACACTCTCTCACACACACACACTCTCATACACACTCAAACTCTCTCACACACACGCGCACACTCACTCATACTCTCTCACACACACACGCACACTCTCTCGCACACACACTCACACTCTCACACACACACACTCTCTCATATACAGTCACACTCCCTCACATACGCGCACACTCACTCACACACACACACTCTCTCTCACACACTCACACTCTCTCACACACACACGCACACTCACTCAAACACTCACACTCTCTCATACACACACACTCTCTCACACACACAATTTCTCTCTCACACACGCACACACTCCCTCACACACTCACACTCTCTCACACACTCACACTCTCTCATACACACTCACACTCTTTCACACACACGCATAATCTCTCTCACACACTCACACTCTCTCACACACACACGCACACTCACTCACACACTCTCACTCTCTCACACACGCACGCACACACTCTCTCTCACACACACACACTCACACACACACGCACACTCTCTCTCACACACGCACACGCTCACTAACACACTCACACTCTCTCACACACACACGCACACTCACTCACACACGCATGCACACTCTCTCACACACTCACACTCACTCACACACGCACACACCCTCACATGCACGCACACTCTCTCACACACACACACACACTCTCTCATAAACACACACTCTCACACGCACACTCTCTCACAGACACTCACACTCTCTCTCACACACGCACACTCTCTCACACACTCACACTCTCTCACACAAACACGCATAATCTCTCTCACACACTCACACTCTCTCTCACACACACACACTCTCTCACACACACATGCACACTCTCTCATACACACTCACACTCTCTCACACACACATGCACACTCTCTCTCACACACTCACACCCTCTCACACACACACACTCTCTCTCACACACTCACACTCTCTCACACAAATGCACTCTCTCACAGACATACACACTCTCTCAAACACACGCACACTCTCTCTCACACACTCACACTCTCTCTCACACACACACACTCTCTCATAAACACACACTCTCTCACACACACACGCACACTCTCTCATACACACTCACACTCTCTCACAGACACTCACACTCTCTCTCACACACGCACATTCTCTCACACACTCACACTCTCTCACACAAACATGCACAATCTCTCTCACACACTCACACTCTCTCTCACACACTCACTCTCTCACACACGCACGCACACTCTCTCTCACACACTCACACTCTCTCACACACACACGCACATTCACTCACACACACACACTCTCTCACACACACACACTCTCTCATACACACTCACACTCTCTCACACACACACGCATTCACTCACAAACTCACATTCTCTGACACACGCACGCACAAACTCTCTCTCACACACACACACACACTCTCTCTCACACACGCGCCCTGTCTCACACACACGCACACTCACTCACACACTCACACTCTCTCACACACACACACTCTCTCTCACACACGCACACTCTCTCTCACACACTCACACTCTCTCACACACGCACACACACTTTCTCTCACACACTCACACTCTCTAACACACACGCATGCAAACAATCTCTCACACACACACACTCTCACACACACACGCACACTCTCTCTCACACACACTCACACTCACTCACACACACACGCACACTCACTCACAGATGCATGCAGACTTTCTCTCACACATTCACACTCTCTCACACACACACGCACACTCTCTCTCACACACACACTCTCTCACACACGCATGCACAATCTCTCACCCTCACACTCTCTCACACACACATGCACACTCTCTCTCACACACACACTCTCTCACACACTCTCACACACACACACTCTCTCATACACACTCGCACTCACTCACACACACGCACTCTCTCTTACAGGCACTCACACTCTCTCATAAACACACGCGCACTCTCTCACAGACACTCCCACTCTTTCACACACACACACACACACTCTTTTTTAGACTCTCACACTCTCTCATAAACACGCACACACACTCTCTCACAGACACTCCCACTCTCACACACACACGCACTCTCTCACGCACACACGCGAACACTCACACACACACACACTCTCTCACACACACACGCACACACTCTCACGCACACACGCACTCTCTCACGCACACACGCGAACACTCACACACACACTCTCTCACACACACACGCACACACTCTCACGCACACACGCACTCTCTCACGCACACACGCGAACAATCACACACACACACTCTCTCACACACACATGCACACTCACATGCACATTCTCTCACACACACACACGCACACTCTCTCACACACATATTCTCTCACACACACTCTCTCACACCCACTCGCACACTCTCTCACAGACACTCACACTCTCTCACACACACGCACACTCTCTCACAGACACACACTCTCTCACACACTCTCTCACAGACACTCATACTCTCTCACACACACGCACACTCTCTCACACACACATGTGCACCCTCTCGCAGACACTCACACTGTCTCACACACACACACTCTCTCACACACACGCACACTCTCTCAAACACACACACACACTCTCTTACAGACACTCACACTCTCTCACACACACACTCGCACACTCTCTCTCACACACACACACACACACATGCACACTCTCTCACACACATATGCACACTCTCTCACACACACTCTCTCTCACACACACACATGCACACTCTCTCACACACATTCGCACACTCTCTCACACACACTCTCTCACACACACAGACACATGCACACTCTCTCACACACACACGCACACTCTCTCACACACACTCTCTCTCACACACACACACACACACACTCTCTCTCACACACTCACACTCTCTCACACAAATGCACTCTCTCACAGACATACACACTCTCTCAAACACACGCACACTCTCTCTCACACACACACACTCTCTCACACACACACACACTCTCTCATAAACACACACTCTCTCACACACACACGCACACTCATACACACTCACACTCTCTCCCAGACACTCACACTCTCTCTCACACACGCACTCTCTCACACACTCACACTCTCTCACACAAACACGCACAATCTCTCTCACACACTCACACTCTCTCTCACACACACACTCTCTCACACACACACACTCTCATACACACTCAAACTCTCTCACACACACGCGCACACTCACTCATACTCTCTCACACACACACGCACACTCTCTCGCACACACACTCACACTCTCACACACACACACTCTCTCATATACAGTCACACTCCCTCACATACGCGCACACTCACTCACACACACACACTCTCTCTCACACACTCACACTCTCTCACACACACACGCACACTCACTCAAACACTCACACTCTCTCATACACACACACTCTCTCACACACACAATTTCTCTCTCACACACGCACACACTCCCTCACACACTCACACTCTCTCACACACTCACACTCTCTCATACACACTCACACTCTCTCACACACACGCATAATCTCTCTCACACACTCACACTCTCTCACACACACACGCACACTCACTCACACACTCTCACTCTCTCACACACGCACGCACACACTCTCTCTCACACACACACACTCACACACACACGCACACTCTCTCTCACACACGCACACGCTCACTAACACACTCACACTCTCACACTCTCTCACACACACACGCACACTCACTCACACACGCATGCACACTCTCTCACACACTCACACTCTCTTACATACACATACACAGTCTCTCTCTCACACTCACACTCACTCACACACGCACACACCCTCACATGCACGCACACTCTCTCACTCAAACACTCACACTCTCTCATACACACACACTCTCTCACACACACAATTTCTCTCTCACACACGCACACACTCCCTCACACACTCACACTCTCTCACACACTCACACTCTCTCATACACACTCACACTCTCTCATACACACTCACACTCTCTCACAGACACTCACACTCTCTCTCACACACGCACACTCTCTCACACACTCACACTCTCTCACACAAACACGCACAATCTCTCTCACACACTCACACTCTCTCTCACACACACACACTCTCTCACACACACATGCACACTCTCTCATACACACTCACACTCTCTCACACACACATGCACACTCTCTCTCACACACTCACACCCTCTCACACACACACACTCTCTCACACACTCACACTCTCTCACACAAATGCACTCTCTCACAGACATACACACTCTCTCAAACACACGCACACTCTCTCTCACACACTCACACTCTCTCTCACACACACACACTCTCACATAAACACACACTCTCTCACACACACACGCAGACTCTCTCATACACACTCACACTCTCTCACAGACACTCACACTCTCTCTCACACACGCACATTCTCTCACACACTCACACTCTCTCACACAAACATGCACAATCTCTCTCACACACTCACACTCTCTCTCACACACTCACTCTCTCACACACGCATGCACACTCTCTCTCACACACTCACACTCTCTCACACACACACTCTCACTCTCTCACTCACTCACACTCTCTCAGACACACACGCACACTCACTCACACACACTCTCTCACACACACACTCTCTCATTCACACTCACACTCACTCACACACACACACACACTCTCATACACACTCACACTCTCTCACACACACACGCACATTCACTCACACACACACACTCTCTCACACACACACACTCTCTCATACACACTCACACTCTCTCACACACACACGCATTCACTCACAAACTCACATTCTCTGACACACGCACGCACAAACTCTCTCTCACACACACACACACACACACTCTCTCTCACACACGCGCCCTGTCTCACACACACGCACACTCACTCACACACTCACACTCTCTCACACACACACACTCTCTCTCACACACGCACACTCTCTCTCACACACACACTCTCTCACACACGCACACACACTTTCTCTCACACACTCACACTCTCTCACACACACGCATGCACACAATCTCACACACACACACACTCTCACACACACACGCACACTCTCTCTCACACACACACACTCTCTCTCACACACACTCACACTCACTCACACACACACGCACACTCACTCACAGATGCATGCAGACTTTCTCTCACACATTCACACTCTTTCACACACACACGCACACTCTCTCACACACACACTCTCTCACACACGCACGCACAATCTCTCACCCTCATACTCTCTCACACACACATGCACACTCTCTCTCACACACACACTCTCTCACACACTCTCACACACACACACTCTCTCATACACACTCACACTCGCTCACACACACGCACTCTCTCTTACAGGCACTCACACTCTCTCATAAACACACGCGCACTCTCTCACAGACACTCCCACTCTTTCACACACACACGCACACTCTCTCTTTCAGACTCTCACACTCTCTCATAAACACACGCGCACTCTCTCACAGACACTCCCACTCTTTCACACACACACGCACACTCTCTCTTTCAGACTCTCACACTCTCTCATAAACACACACGCACTCTCTCTCTTACAGACACTCACACTCTCTCATAAACACACACACACACTCTCACAGACACTCCCACTCTCACACACACACGCACTCTCTCACGCACACACGCGAACACTCACACACACACACTCTCTCACACACACACGCACACTCTCTCACGCACACACGCACTCTCTCACGCACACACGCGAACACTCACACACACACACTCTCTCACACACACATGCACACTCACATGCACATTCTCTCACACACACACACACACGCACACTCTCTCACACGCACATTCTCTCACACACACTCTCTCACACCCACTCGCACACTCTCTCACAGACACTCACACTCTCTCACACACACGCACTCTCTCTCACAGACACTCACACTCTCTCACAGACTCTCACACTCTCACACACACGCACTCTTTCTCACAGATACTCATACTCTCTCACACACACACGCACACTCTCTCACGCACACACACACACTCTCTCACAGACTCTCACACTCTCTCACACACATACGCACACTCTCTCACAGACACACGTACACTCTCTCACACACACACACTCTCTCACAGACTCTCACACTCTCTCACACACACACGCACACTCCCTCACAGACGCTCACAGTCTCTCATACACACACGCACACTCTCTCACACACACTCACACACTCTCTCACAGACACTCACACTCTTTCACACACACACACACACTCTCTCTTTCAGACTCTCACACTCTCTCATAAACACACACGCACACTCTCTCACAGACACTCCCACTCTCACACACACACGCACTCTCTCACGCACACACGCGAACACTCACACACACACACACACACTCTCTCACACACACACGCACACACTCTCACGCACACACGCACTCTCTCACGCACACACGCGAACACACACACACACACTCTCTCACACACATGCACATTCTCACACACACATTCTCTCACACACACAATCTCTCACACACACTCGCACACTCTCTCACACACATGCACACTCTCTCACACACATGCACACTCTCTCACACACACATTCTCTCACACACACAATTTCTCTCTCACACACGCACACACTCCCTCACACACTCACACTCTCTCACACACTCACACTCTCTCATACACACTCACACTCTCTCATACACACTCACACTCTCTCACAGACACTCACACTCTCTCTCACACACGCACACTCTCTCACACACTCACACTCTCTCACACAAACACGCACAATCTCTCTCACACACTCACACTCTCTCTCACACACACACACTCTCTCACACACACATGCACACTCTCTCATACACACTCACACTCTCTCACACACACATGCACACTCTCTCTCACACACTCACACCCTCTCACACACACACACTCTCTCACACACTCACACTCTCTCACACAAATGCACTCTCTCACAGACATACACACTCTCTCAAACACACGCACACTCTCTCTCACACACTCACACTCTCTCTCACACACACACACTCTCACATAAACACACACTCTCTCACACACACACGCAGACTCTCTCATACACACTCACACTCTCTCACAGACACTCACACTCTCTCTCACACACGCACATTCTCTCACACACTCACACTCTCTCACACAAACATGCACAATCTCTCTCACACACTCACACTCTCTCTCACACACTCACTCTCTCACACACGCATGCACACTCTCTCTCACACACTCACACTCTCTCACACACACACTCTCACTCTCTCACTCACTCACACTCTCTCAGACACACACGCACACTCACTCACACACACTCTCTCACACACACACTCTCTCATTCACACTCACACTCACTCACACACACACACACACTCTCATACACACTCACACTCTCTCACACACACACGCACATTCACTCACACACACACACTCTCTCACACACACACACTCTCTCATACACACTCACACTCTCTCACACACACACGCATTCACTCACAAACTCACATTCTCTGACACACGCACGCACAAACTCTCTCTCACACACACACACACACACACTCTCTCTCACACACGCGCCCTGTCTCACACACACGCACACTCACTCACACACTCACACTCTCTCACACACACACACTCTCTCTCACACACGCACACTCTCTCTCACACACACACTCTCTCACACACGCACACACACTTTCTCTCACACACTCACACTCTCTCACACACACGCATGCACACAATCTCACACACACACACACTCTCACACACACACGCACACTCTCTCTCACACACACACACTCTCTCTCACACACACTCACACTCACTCACACACACACGCACACTCACTCACAGATGCATGCAGACTTTCTCTCACACATTCACACTCTTTCACACACACACGCACACTCTCTCACACACACACTCTCTCACACACGCACGCACAATCTCTCACCCTCATACTCTCTCACACACACATGCACACTCTCTCTCACACACACACTCTCTCACACACTCTCACACACACACACTCTCTCATACACACTCACACTCGCTCACACACACGCACTCTCTCTTACAGGCACTCACACTCTCTCATAAACACACGCGCACTCTCTCACAGACACTCCCACTCTTTCACACACACACGCACACTCTCTCTTTCAGACTCTCACACTCTCTCATAAACACACGCGCACTCTCTCACAGACACTCCCACTCTTTCACACACACACGCACACTCTCTCTTTCAGACTCTCACACTCTCTCATAAACACACACGCACTCTCTCTCTTACAGACACTCACACTCTCTCATAAACACACACACACACTCTCACAGACACTCCCACTCTCACACACACACGCACTCTCTCACGCACACACGCGAACACTCACACACACACACTCTCTCACACACACACGCACACTCTCTCACGCACACACGCACTCTCTCACGCACACACGCGAACACTCACACACACACACTCTCTCACACACACATGCACACTCACATGCACATTCTCTCACACACACACACACACGCACACTCTCTCACACGCACATTCTCTCACACACACTCTCTCACACCCACTCGCACACTCTCTCACAGACACTCACACTCTCTCACACACACGCACTCTCTCTCACAGACACTCACACTCTCTCACAGACTCTCACACTCTCACACACACGCACTCTTTCTCACAGATACTCATACTCTCTCACACACACACGCACACTCTCTCACGCACACACACACACTCTCTCACAGACTCTCACACTCTCTCACACACATACGCACACTCTCTCACAGACACACGTACACTCTCTCACACACACACACTCTCTCACAGACTCTCACACTCTCTCACACACACACGCACACTCCCTCACAGACGCTCACAGTCTCTCATACACACACGCACACTCTCTCACACACACTCACACACTCTCTCACAGACACTCACACTCTTTCACACACACACACACACTCTCTCTTTCAGACTCTCACACTCTCTCATAAACACACACGCACACTCTCTCACAGACACTCCCACTCTCACACACACACGCACTCTCTCACGCACACACGCGAACACTCACACACACACACACACACTCTCTCACACACACACGCACACACTCTCACGCACACACGCACTCTCTCACGCACACACGCGAACACACACACACACACTCTCTCACACACATGCACATTCTCACACACACATTCTCTCACACACACAATCTCTCACACACACTCGCACACTCTCTCACACACATGCACACTCTCTCACACACATGCACACTCTCTCACACACACATTCTCTCACACTCACACTCTCACACACTCGCACACTCTCTCACACACATATTCTCTCACACACACAATCTTTCACACACACTCGCACACTCTCTCACAGACTCTCACACTCTCTCACACACACACGCACTCTCTCTCACAGACACTCACACTCTTTCACACACACATGCACACTCTCTCACACACACATTCTCTCACACGCACACTCTCTCACACACACGCACACTCTCACAGACGCACATGCTCTCTCACACACACGCACTCTCTCTCACAGACACTCGCACTCTCACAGACACTCACACTCACACACACGCACTCTTTCTCACAGATACTCATACTCTCTCACACACACGCACACTCTCTCATGCACACACACACTCTCTCACACACATGCACACTCTCTCACAGACTCTCACACTCTCTCACACACACACGCACACTCCCTCACAGACACTCACACTCTCTCACAGACACTCACACCCTCTCACACACACACGAACACTCTCTAACAGACACACACACTCTCTCTCACAGACACACACACTCTCTCTCACACACACACTCTCTCACGCAGACACACAAACTCTCTCACAGACACTCCCACTTCCTCACAGACACTCACACTCTCTCTCACAGACACTCACACTCTCTCCCACACACACGCACACTCTCTTACACACACACACACACACTCTCTCTCACACACAATCACTCTCTAACACACTCACAATCTCACACACTCACACTCACACACGCACATTCTCCCACAGACACTCTCACTCTCTCGCACACAAACGCACTCTCTCTTACACACACATTCTCTTACAGACACTCACCTCTCTCACACACACGCGCACTCTCTCAAAGACACACTCTCTCAAACACACTCGCATTCTCTCACAGACACTCACACTCTCTCTCACACACACACTCTCTCACAGACACTCACACTCTCTCACGCAAAATCGCACACTCTCACACACTCACTCTCTCACACACTCACACTCTCTCGCACACAAACACACACTCTCTCACAGACACTCACACTCTCTCACATACAATCGCACACCCTTACAGACACTCACACTCTCTCACGCACACACACTCTCTCTTTCAGATTCTCACACTCTCTCATAAACACACACGCACACTCTCTCACAGACACTCCCACTCACACACACACGCACTCTCTCACGCACACACACGAACACTCACACACACACACACACACACACACTCTCTCACGCACACATGCACTCTCTCACGCACACGCGCGAACACTCACACACACGTACTCTCTCACACACACGCACACTCTCTCACACGCACATTCTCTCACACACACTCTCTCACACCCACTCGCACACTCTCTCACAGACACTCACACTCTCTCACACACACGCACACTCTCTCACAGACACTCACTCTCTCACACACACTCACTCTCTCACATACAATCGCACACCCTTACAGACCTCACACTCTCTCACAGACACTCCACTCTCACACACACACTCACTCTCTCTCACACACTCACCCCTCTCTCACATACAATCGCACACCCTTACAGACACTCACACTCTCTCACGCACACACACACACTCTCTCTTTCAGACACACACACTCTCTCATAAACACACACTCACACTCTCTCACAGACACTCCCACTCTCACACACACACACACTCTCTCTTTCAGACACACACACTCTCTCATAA
The DNA here is from genome assembly GCF_037043375.1 of Chiloscyllium plagiosum. Lineage (NCBI taxonomy): Eukaryota > Metazoa > Chordata > Chondrichthyes > Orectolobiformes > Hemiscylliidae > Chiloscyllium > Chiloscyllium plagiosum. The sequence goes on along the minus strand of NW_028270139.1, from coordinate 173,885,724 downwards.
ACACACACTCACACTCTCTCACAGACACTTCCACTCTCACACACATGCACACTCTCTCTTTCAGACTCTCACACTCTCTCATAAACACACACGCACACTCTCTCACAGACACTCACACTCTTTCACACACACACACACTCTCTCTTTCAGACTCTCACATTCTCTCATAAACACACACTCACACTTTCTCACAGACATTCCCACTCTCACACACACAAGCACGTTCTCTCACGCACACACGCGAACACACACACACGCACTCTCTCACACAAACACGCACACTCTCTCACACGCACATTCTCTCACACACACTCTCTCACACCCACTCGCGCACTCTCTCACACACACTCTCTCACACCCACTCGCGCACTCTCTCACAAACACTCACACTCTCTCACACACACACAAACTCTCTCACAGACACACACTTTCTCACAGACACTCACACTCTCTCTCACAGACACTCACACTCTCTCACACACACACACAATCACTCTCTCACGCACTCACACTCTCACACTCACACACGCACACACGCACACTCTCCCACAGACACTCACACTCTCTCGCACACAAACGCACTCTCTCTCACTCACAAACTCTCTCACACACTGACTCTCTCGCACACTCACACTCTCTCACACACAATCACACATTCTCTTACAGACACTCACACACACACACGCGCACTCTGTCAAAGACACACTCTCTCTCACACATACTCGCACTCTCTCACAGACACTCACACTCTCTCTCACACACACACTCTCTCACAGACACTCACACTTTCTCACGCAAAATCGCACACTCTCACACACTCACTCTCTCACACACTCACACTCTCTCGCACACAAACACACACTCTCTCACAGACACTCATGCTCTCTCTCACACACTCACTATCTTGCACACTCACATTCTCTCACAAACAATTGCACACTCTCTTACAGACACTCACACTCTCTCTCACACACACGCGCACTCTCTCAAAGACACACTCTCTCACACACACTCGCATTCTCTCACAGACACTCACACTCTCTCTCACACACTCACTCTCTCACACACTCACACTCTCTCACACACAAACACACACTCTCTCACAGACACTCCTGCTCTCTCACACACTCACTCTCTCTCACACACTCACTCTCTCTCACACACTCACACTCTCTCACATACAATCGCACACCCTTACAGACACTCACACTCTCTCACGCACACACACACACACTCTCTCTTTCAGACACACACACTCTCTCATAAACACGCACTCACACTCTCTCACAGACACTCCCACTCTCACACACACGCACACTCTCTCTATCAGACTCTCACACTCTCTCATAAACACACACGCACTCTCTCTTACAGGCACTCACACTCTCTCATAAACACACGCACACTCTCTCACAGACACTCACACTCTCACACACACACGCACTCTCTCTCACACACGCACACTCTCTCTCACACACTCAGACTCTCTCACATACAATCGCACACCCTTACAGACACTCACACTCTCTCACGCACACACACACACTCTCTCTTTCAGACACACACACTCTCTCATAAACACACACTCACACTCTCTCACAGACACTCCCACTCTCACACACACGCACACTCTCTCTTTCAGACTCTCACACTCTCTCATAAACACACACACACTCTCTCACAGACACTCCCACTCTCACACACACACTCTCTCTTACAGGCACTCACACTCTCTCATAAACACACGCGCACTCTCTCACAGACACTCACACTCTTTCACACACACACACACACTCTCTCTTTCAGACTCTCACACTCTCTCATAAACACACACGCACACTCTCTCACAGACACTCCCACTCTCACACACACACGCACTCTCTCACGCACACACGCGAACACTCACACACACACACTCTCTCACACACACACGCACACTCTCTCACGCACACACGCGAACACTCACACACACACACTCTCTCATAAACACACACACACTCTCTCACGCACACACGCACTCTCTCACGCACTCACGCGAACACTCACACACACGCACTCTCTCACACACACATGCACACTCTCTCACATACAATCGCACACCCTTACAGACACTCACACTCTCTCACGCACACACACACACACACACTCTCTCTTTCAGACACACACACTCTCTCATAAACACGCACTCACACTCTCTCACAGACACTCCCACTCTCACACACACGCACACTCTCTCTATCAGACTCTCACACTCTCTCATAAACACACACGCACTCTCTCTTACAGGCACTCACACTCTCTCATAAACACACGCACACTCTCTCACAGACACTCACACTCTCACACACACACGCACTCTCTCTCACACACTCAGACTCTCTCACATACAATCGCACACCCTTACAGACACTCACACTCTCTCACGCACACACACACACTCTCTCTTTCAGACACACACACTCTCTCATAAACACACACGCACACTCTCTCACAGACACTCCCACTCTCACACACACACGCACTCTCTCACGCACACACGCGAACACTCACACACACACACTCTCTCACACACACATGCACACTCTCTCACGCACACACGCGAACACTCACACACACACACTCTCTCATAAACACACACACACTCTCTCACGCACACACGCACTCTCTCACGCACTCACGCGAACACTCACACACACGCACTCTCTCACACACACATGCACACTCTCTCACACGCACATTCTCTCACACACATTCTCTCTCACACACACGCACACTCTCTCACACGCACATTCTCTCAAACACACTCTCTCACACCCACTCGTGCACTCTCTCACAGACACTCACACTCTCTCACACACACGCACACTCTCTCACAGACACACACTCTCTCACACACACGCACACTCTCTCACAGACACTCATACTCTCTCACACACACGCACACTCTCTCACACACACATGTGCACCCTCTCGCAGACACTCACACTGTCTCACACACACACTCTCTCACACACACGCACACTCTCTCAAACACACACACACACTCTTACAGACACTCACACTCTCTCACACACAGACACTCACACTCACTCACACACACACACACACATGCACACTCTCTCACACACATATGCACACTCTCTCACACACACACTCTCTCTCACACACACACATGCACACTCTCTCACACACATACGCACACTCTCTCACACACACACACTCTCTCACACACATACGCACACTCTCTCACACACACACACTCTCTCACACACACAGACACATGCACACTCTCTCACACACATACGCACACTCTCTCACACACACCCGCACACTCTCTCACACACACACGTACACTCTCTCACAGACACGCCATTCTCTCACAGCCACTCACGCACGCTCACACACACGCACTCTCTCTCACAGACACACACGCTCTCTCACACACACGCACACTCTCTCACAAACACTCACGCTCTCTCCCACACATATGCACACTCTCTCACAGACACTCACGCTCTCTCACACACACGCACACTCTCTCACAGACACTCACATTCTCTCACAGACACTCACGCTCTCTCACACACACGCGCACTCTCTTACTCACACGCACACTCTCTCACACACACTCATGCTCTCTCACACACACACACACACACACACGCACACTCTCTCACGGACACTCACACTTCTCACACACACACGCACACTCACTCACACACACATTTTCTCACACACACACACTCTCACACACACACTCGCACACTCTCTCACAGACACATACTTTCTCACAGACACTCACGCTCTCTCACAGGCACTCACTCTCTCACTCACAAACGTACACTCTCTCACAGACACTCACACTCTCTCACACACACGCACAGTCTCTTACACACATTCACGCTCTCTCACAAACACTCACACTGTCTCACAGACACTCACGCTCCCTGACAGACACTCACGCTCTCTCACAGGCACTCACACTCACTCACACACAAACGCAACATCTCTCACAGGCACTCACCCTCACTCACACACAAACGTACACTCTCTCACAGGCACTCACACTCTCTCACACATAAACGTACACTCTCTCGCAGACACTCACACTCTCTCACTCACACACGCGCACTCTCTCACACACATGCATACTCACAGACACACATACTCTCACACACACACACTCATTCTCTCTCACAGGCACTCACACTCTCTCACACACACACGCACACTCTCTCACAGACTGTCACACTCTCTCACACACATACACGCACACTCTCACACACGCATTCTCTCACACACACACTCTCTCACACCCACTCGCACACTCTCTCACAGACCCTCACACTCTCTCACACACACACACACGCACACTCTCTCTCACACACATTCTCTCACACACGCTCACACTCTCCCACAGACACTCACGCTCTCTCACACACACAGGCACACTCTCTCACAGACACTCACACTCTCACACACACACGTGCACTCTCTCAAAGACACTCACTCTCTCACAGACACTCACACTCCCTCACACTCTCTCACACACACGCTTACTCTCGCACACTCTCTCTCTCACACACTCACCCTTTCTCACACACAATCACACACTCTCTTATAGACGCTTACTCTCTCTCTTACACACACACACGCACACTCTCTCTCAGACACTCACACCCTCTCACACACACACGCACACTCTCTCACAGACACTCACACTCTCTCTCTTTCAGACTCTCACACTCTCTCATAAACACACACGCACACTCTCTCACAGGCACTCACCCTCACTCACACACACACGCACACTCTCTCACGCACACACGCGAACACACACACGCACATTCTCTCACACACACTCTCTCACACACACACGCACACTCTCTCACACGCACATTCTCTCACACGCACTCTCTCACACCCACTCGCGCACTCTCTCACACATACCCTCTCACACCCACTCGCGCACTCTCTTACAGACACTCACACTCTCTCACACACACACAATCTCTCTCACAGACACTCACGCTCTCTCACATACACGCAAACTCTCTCACTGACACTCACACTCTCTCACACACACGCATGCTCTCTCACACACACACACGCACACTCACTCACACACACATTTTCTCACACACACACACTCTCTCACACACACTCGCACACTCTCTCACAGACACACACTTTCTCACAGACACTCACGCTCTCTCACAGGCACTCACACTCTCTCACTCACAAACGTACACTCTCTCACAGACACTCACACTCTCTCACACACACGCACAGTCTCTTACACACATTCACGCTCTCTCACAAACACTCACACTGTCTCACAGACACTCACGCTCCCTGACAGACACTCACGCTCTCTCACAGGCACTCACCCTCACTCACACACAAACGTACACTCTCTCACAGACACTCCCACTCACACACACACACTCTTTCACACACACACGCACACTCTCTCACGCACACACGCGAACACACACATGCACATTCTCTCACACACACTCTCTCACACGCACATTCTCTCACACACACTCTCTCACACCCACTCGCGCACTCTCTCACACATACTCTCTCACACCCACTCGCGCACTCTCTTACAGACACTCACACTCTCTCACACACACACAAACTCTCTCACAGACACTCACGCTCTCTCACACACACGCAAACTCTCTCACTCACTCGCACACTCTCTCACACACACGCATGCTCTCTCACACACACACTCTCTCACAGACACTCACACTTCTCACACACACACGCACACTCACTCACACACACATTTTCTCACACACACACACTCTCTCACACACACTCGCACACTCTCTCACAGACACACACTTTCTCACAGACACTGACGCTCTCTCACAGGCACTCACACTCTCTCACTCACAAACGTACACTCTCTCACAGACACTCACACTCTCTCACACACACGCACAGTCTCTGACACATATTCACGCTCTCTCACAAACACTCACACTGTCTCACAGACACTCACGCTCCCTGACAGACACTCACGCTCTCTCACAGGCACTCACACTCACTCACACACAAACGCACCATCTCTCACAGGCACTCACCCTCACTCACACACAAACGTACACTCTCTCACAGACACTCACACTCTCTCACTCACACACGCGCACTCTCTCACACACACGCATACTCACAGACACACATACTCTCACACACACACTCTCATTCTCTCTCACAGGCACTCACACTCTCTCACACACACACGCACACTCTCTCACACACACATTCTCTCACACACACACTCTCTCACACCCACTCGCACACTCTCTCACAGACCCTCACACTCTCTCACACACACACATACACTCTCTCCCTCACACACATTCTCTCACACACGCACACACTCTCCCACAGACACTCACGCTCTCTCACACACACAGGCACACTCTCTCACAGACACTCACACTCTCACACACACACGCGCACTCTCTCACAGACGCTCACTCTCTCACAGACACTCACACTCCCTCACACTCTCTCACACACACGCTTACTCTCGCACACTCTCTCTCTCTCACACACTCACCCCTTCTCACACACAATCACACACTCTCTTATAGACACTCACTCTCTCTCTTACACACACACACGCACACTCTCTCTCAGACACTCGCACCCTCTCACACATACACTCTCTCACAGACACTCACACTCTCTCTTTCAGACTCTCACACTCTCTCATAAAAACACACGCACACTCTCTCACAGACACTCCCACTCTCACGCACAGACGCACTCTCTCACACACACTCACACTCTCTCACACACACACACTCTTTCACACACACACGCACACTCTCTCACGCACACACGCTCTCTCTCACGCACACACGCGAACACACACACACGCACTCTCTCACACACACATGCACACTCTCTCACACGCACATTCTCTCACACACACTCTCTCACACACACACGCACACTCTCTCACACGCACATTCTCTCACACACACTCTCTCACACCCACTCGCGCACTCTCTCACACATACTCTCTCACACCCACTCGCGCACTCTCTCACAGACACTCACACTCTCTCACACACACACAAACTCTCTCACAGACACTCACACTCTCTCACTCACACGCACACTCTCACACACACACATTTTCTCACACACACACACTCTCTCACACACACTCGCACACTCTCACTCACACACACACTTTCTCACAGACACTCACGCTCTCTCACAGGCACTCACACTCTCACTCATAAACGTACACTCTCTCACAGACACTCACACTCTCTCACACACACGCACAGTCTCTTACACACATTCACGCTCTTTCACAAACACTCACACTGTCTCACAGACACTCACGCTCCCTGACAGACACTCACGCTCTCTCACAGGCACTCACACTCACTCACACACAAATGCACCATCTCTCACAGGCACTCACCCTCACTCACACACAAACGTACACTCTCTCACAGACACTCACACTCTCTCACACAGATGCACAGTCTCTCACACACACACACATGCACACTCGCAGACACTCTCTCATAGGCACTCACATTCTCTCACACACACTCTCTCACACACACACGCACACGCTCTCACACGCACATTCTCTCACACACACTCTCTCACACCCACTCGCGCACTCTCTCACACATACTCTCTCACACCCACTCGCGCACTCTCTCACAGACACTCACACTCTCTCACACACACACAAACTCTCTCACAGACACTCACACTTTCTCACAGGCACTCACACTCTCTCTCACAGACACTCACACTCACACACACGCACACTCTCTCACACTCACACACTCTCTCTAACACACAATCACTCTCTCACGCACTCACACTCTCACACACTCACACTCACACATGCACACTCTCCCACAGACACTCACACTCTCTCGCACACAAACGCACTCTCTCTCACACACACACTTTCTCACACACTCACTCTCTCGCACACTCACACTCTCGCACATTTTCTTACAGACACTCTCACAAACACACGCGCACTCTCTCACAGACACACTCTCACACACACTCGCACTCTCTCACAGACACTCACACTCTCTCACACACACACTCTCTCACAGACACTCACACTCTCTCACGCAAAATCGCACACTCTTACACACTCACTCTCTCACACACTCACACACTCTCGCACACAAACACACACTCTCTCACAGACACTCATGCTCTCTCTCACACACTCACTCTCTCGCACACTCACACTCTCTCACACACAATCGCACATTCTCTTACAGACACTCACACTCTCTTTCACACACACACGCACTCTCTCACAGACACTCACACTCTCTCTCACACACTCACTCTCTCACACACTCACACTCTCTCACACACAAACACGCACTCTCTCACAGACACTCCTGCTCTCTCACACACTCACACTCTCTCACACACTCACTCTCTCTCACACACTCACACTCTCTCACATACAATCGCACACCCTTACAGACACTCACACTCTCTCACGCACACACACACGCACACTCTCTCACAGACACTCACACTCTCTCATAAACACACGCACACTCTCTCACAGACACTCACACTCTTTCACACACACACACTCTCTCTTTCAGACTCTCACACTCTCTCATAAACACACACTCACACTCTCTCACAGGCACTCACACTCTCTCATAAACACACGCGCACTCTCTCACAGACACTCACACTCTTTCACACACACACACACACACTCTCTCTTTCAGACTCTCACACTCTCTCATAAACACACGCACACTCTCTCACAGACACTCACACTCTCTCATAAACACACGCACACTCTCTCACAGACACTCACACTCTTTCACACACACACACACACTCTCTTTCAGACTCTCACACTCTCTCATAAACACACGCGCACTCTCTCACAGACACTCACACTCTTTCACATACACACACACACTCTCTCTTTCAGACTCTCACACTCTCTCATAAACACACACACACTCTCACAGACACTCACACTCTTTCACACACACACACACTCTCTCTTTCAGACTCTCACACTCTCTCATAAACACACACGCGCACTCTCTCACAGACACTCACACTCTTTCACACACACACACACACACTCTCTCTCTTTCAGACTCTCACACTCTCTCATAAACACACGCACACTCTCACAGACACTCACACTCTTTCACACACACACACACTCTCTCTTTCAGACTCTCACACTCTCTCATAAACACACACGCGCACACTCTCACAGACACTCACACTCTTTCACACACACACACACACTCTCTCTTTCAGACTCTCACACTCTCTCATAAACACACACACACTCTCTCACAGACACTCCCACTCTCACGCACACACGCACTCTCTCACGCACACACGCGAACACTCACACACACACACACTCTCTCACACACACACGCACACTCTCTCATAACACACGCACTCACGCGAATACTCACACACACGCACTCTCTCACACACACACGCACACTCTCTCATGCACACATGCACACTCTTTCACAGGCACATTCTCTCACACACACTCTCTCACACACACACGCACACTCTCTCACAGACACTCACACTCTCTCACACACACTCTCTCACACCCACTCGCGCACTCTCTCACGCACACTCTCTCACACCCACTCGCGCACTCTCTCACAGACACTCACACTCTCTCACAGACACGCACACACTCTCACACACACGCACACTCTCTCACACACACATGTGCACCCTCTCGCAGACACTCACACTGTCTCACACACACACTCTCTCACACACACACACTCTCTCAAACACACACACACGCTCTCTTACAGACAGTCACACTCTCTCACACACACACACTCTCTCACACACACGCACACTCTCTCAAACACACACTCACACTCTCTCTCACAGACACTCACACTCTCACGCACACACGCTCTCTCTCACGCACACACGCGAACACTCACACACACGCACTCTCACACACACATGCACACTCTCTCACACGCACATTCTCTCACACACACTATCTCACACACACACGCACACGCTCTCACACGCACATTCTCTCACACACACTCTCTCACACCCACTCGCGCACTCTCTCACACATACTCTCTCACACCCACTCGCGCACTCTCTCACAGACACTCACACTCTCTCACACACACACTCTCTCACAGACACTCACACTCTCTCACGCAAAATCGCACACTCTTACACACTCACTCTCTCACACACTCACACACTCTCGCACACAAACACACACTCTCTCACAGACACTCATGCTCTCTCTCACACACTCACTCTCTCGCACACTCACACTCTCTCACACACAATCGCACATTCTCTTACAGACACTCACACTCTCTTTCACACACACACGCACTCTCTCACAGACACTCACACTCTCTCTCACACACTCACTCTCTCACACACTCACACTCTCTCACACACAAACACGCACTCTCTCACAGACACTCCTGCTCTCTCACACACTCACACTCTCTCACACACTCACTCTCTCTCACACACTCACACTCTCTCACATACAATCGCACACCCTTACAGACACTCACACTCTCTCACGCACACACACACGCACACTCTCTCACAGACACTCACACTCTCTCATAAACACACGCACACTCTCTCACAGACACTCACACTCTTTCACACACACACACTCTCTCTTTCAGACTCTCACACTCTCTCATAAACACACACTCACACTCTCTCACAGGCACTCACACTCTCTCATAAACACACGCGCACTCTCTCACAGACACTCACACTCTTTCACACACACACACACACACACTCTCTCTTTCAGACTCTCACACTCTCTCATAAACACACGCACACTCTCTCACAGACACTCACACTCTCTCATAAACACACGCACACTCTCTCACAGACACTCACACTCTTTCACACACACACACACACTCTCTTTCAGACTCTCACACTCTCTCATAAACACACGCGCACTCTCTCACAGACACTCACACTCTTTCACATACACACACACACTCTCTCTTTCAGACTCTCACACTCTCTCATAAACACACACACACTCTCACAGACACTCACACTCTTTCACACACACACACACTCTCTCTTTCAGACTCTCACACTCTCTCATAAACACACACGCGCACTCTCTCACAGACACTCACACTCTTTCACACACACACACACACTCTCTCTCTTTCAGACTCTCACACTCTCTCATAAACACACGCACACTCTCACAGACACTCACACTCTTTCACACACACACACACTCTCTCTTTCAGACTCTCACACTCTCTCATAAACACACACGCGCACACTCTCACAGACACTCACACTCTTTCACACACACACACACACTCTCTCTTTCAGACTCTCACACTCTCTCATAAACACACACACACTCTCTCACAGACACTCCCACTCTCACGCACACACGCACTCTCTCACGCACACACGCGAACACTCACACACACACACACTCTCTCACACACACACGCACACTCTCTCATAACACACGCACTCACGCGAATACTCACACACACGCACTCTCTCACACACACACGCACACTCTCTCACGCACACATGCACACTCTTTCACAGGCACATTCTCTCACACACACTCTCTCACACACACACGCACACTCTCTCACAGACACTCACACTCTCTCACACACACTCTCTCACACCCACTCGCGCACTCTCTCACGCACACTCTCTCACACCCACTCGCGCACTCTCTCACAGACACTCACACTCTCTCACAGACACGCACACACTCTCACACACACGCACACTCTCTCACACACACATGTGCACCCTCTCGCAGACACTCACACTGTCTCACACACACACTCTCTCACACACACACACTCTCTCAAACACACACACACGCTCTCTTACAGACAGTCACACTCTCTCACACACACACACTCTCTCACACACACGCACACTCTCTCAAACACACACTCACACTCTCTCTCACAGACACTCACACTCTCACGCACACACGCTCTCTCTCACGCACACACGCGAACACTCACACACACGCACTCTCACACACACATGCACACTCTCTCACACGCACATTCTCTCACACACACTCTCTCACACACACACGCACACGCTCTCACACGCACATTCTCTCACACACACTCTCTCACACCCACTCGCGCACTCTCTCACACATACTCTCTCACACCCACTCGCGCACTCTCTCACAGACACTCACACTCTCTCACACACACACAAACTCTCTCACAGACACTCACACTCTCTCTCACAGACACTCACACTCACACACACGCACACTCTCTCACACTCACACACTCTCTCTAACACACAATCATTCTCTCACGCACTCACACTCTCACACACACACACTCACACATGCACACTCTCCCACAGACACTCACACTCTCTCGCACACAAACGCACTCTCTCTCACACACACACTTTCTCACACACTCACTCTCTCGCACACTCACACTCTCGCACATTTTCTTACAGACACTCTCACAAACACACGCGCACTCTCTCACAGACACACTCTCACACACACTCGCACTCTCTCACAGACACTCACACTCTCTCACACACACACTCTCTCACAGACACTCACACTCTCTCACGCAAAATCGCACACTCTCACACACTCACTCTCTCACACACTCACACACTCTCGCACACAAACACACACTCTCTCACAGACACTCATGCTCTCTCTCACACACTCACTCTCTCGCACACTCACACTCTCTCACACACAATCGCACATTCTCTTACAGACACTCACACTCTCTTTCACACACACACACGCACTCTCTCACAGACACACACTCTCTCTCACACACTCACTCTCTCACACTCTCACACTCTCTCACACACAAACACGCACTCTCTCACAGACACTTCTGCTCTCTCACACACTCACACTCTCTCACACACTCACTCTCTCTCACACACTCACACTCTCTCACATACAATCGCACACCCTTACAGATACTCACACTCTCTCACGCACACACACACGCACACTCTCTCACAGACACTCACACTCTCTCATAAACACACGCACACTCTCTCACAGACACTCACACTCTTTCACACACACACACTCTCTCTTTCAGACTCTCACACTCTCTCATAAACACACACTCACACTCTCTCACAGGCACTCACACTCTCTCATAAACACACGCGCACTCTCTCACAGACACTCACACTCTTTCACACACACACACACACACTCTCTCTTTCAGACTCTCACACTCTCTCACATACAATCGCACACCCTTACAGACACTCACACTCTCTCACGCACACACACACACACACACTCTCTCACAGACACTCACACTCTCTCACACACTCACTCTCTCTCACACACTCACACTCTCTCACATACAATCGCACACCCTTACAGACTCTCACACTCTCTCACGCACACACACACACACACTCTCTTTCAGACTCTCACACTCTCTCATAAACACACGTGCACTCTCTCACAGACACTCACACTCTCTCATAAACACACGCACACTCTCTCACAGACACTCACACTCTTTCACACACACACACTCTCTCTTTCAGACTCTCACACTCTCTCATAAACACACACTCACACTCTCTCACAGGCACTCACACTCTCTCATAAACACACGCGCACTCTCTCTTTCAGACTCTCACACTCTCTCATAAACACACGCACACTCTCTCACAGACACTCACACTCTCTCACGCACACACACACGCACACTCTCTCACAGACACTCACACTCTTTCACACACACACACACACTCTCTTTCAGACTCTCACACTCTCTCATAAACACACGCGCACTCTCTCACAGACACTCACACTCTTTCACATACACACACACACTCTCTCTTTCAGACTCTCACACTCTCTCATAAACACACACACACTCTCACAGACACTCACACTCTTTCACACACACACACACTCTCTCTTTCAGACTCTCACACTCTCTCATAAACACACACGCGCACTCTCTCACAGACACTCACACTCTTTCACACACACACACACACACTCTCTCTCTTTCAGACTCTCACACTCTCTCATAAACACACGCACACTCTCACAGACACTCACACTCTTTCACACACACACACACTCTCTCTTTCAGACTCTCACACTCTCTCATAAACACACACGCGCACACTCTCACAGACACTCACACTCTTTCACACACACACACACACACTCTCTCTTTCAGACTCTCACACTCTCTCATAAACACACACACACTCTCTCACAGACACTCCCACTCTCACGCACACACGCACTCTCTCACGCACACACGCGAACACTCACACACACACACACTCTCTCACACACACACGCACACTCTCTCATAACACACGCACTCACGCGAATACTCACACACACGCACTCTCTCATAAACACACGCACACTCTCTCACAGACACTCACACTCTTTCACACACACACACTCTCTCTTTCAGACTCTCACACTCTCTCATAAACACACACTCACACTCTCTCACAGGCACTCACACTCTCTCATAAACACACGCGCACTCTCTCACAGACACTCACACTCTTTCACACACACACACACACTCTCTCTTTCAGACTCTCACACTCTCTCATAAACACACGCACACTCTCTCACAGACACTCACACTCTTTCACACACACACACACACTCTCTCTTTCAGACTCTCACACTCTCTCATAAACACACACTCACACTCTCTCACAGGCACTCACACTCTCTCATAAACACATGCGCACTCTTTCACAGACACTCCCACTCTTTAACACACACACACACTCTCTCTTTCAGACTCTCACTCTCTCATAAACACACACGCACTCTCTCTTACAGGCACTCACACTCTCTCATAAACACACGCACACTCTCTCACAGACACTCACACTCTTTCACACACACACACACACTCTCTCTTTCAGACTCTCACACTCTCTCATAAACACACACGCACTCTCTCTTATAGGCACTCACACTCTCTCATAAACACACGCACACTCTCTCACAGACACTCACACTCTTTCACACACACACACACACACTCTCTTTCAGACTCTCACACTCTCTCATAAACACACGCGCACTCTCTCACAGACACTCACACTCTTTCACACACACACACACTCTCTCTTTCAGACTCTCACACTCTCTCATAAACACACGCACACTCTCACAGACACTCACACTCTTTCACACACACACTCTCTCTTTCAGACTCTCACACTCTCTCATAAACACACACGCGCACACTCTCACAGACACTCACACTCTTTCACACACACACACACACACTCTCTTTCAGACTCTCACACTCTCTCATAAACACACGCACACTCTCACAGACACTCACACTCTTTCACACACACACACACTCTCTCTTTCAGACTCTCACACTCTCTCATAAACACACACGCGCACACTCTCACAGACACTCACACTCTTTCACACACACACACACTCTCTCTTTCAGACTCTCACACTCTCTCATAAACACACACACACTCTCTCACAGACACTCCCACTCTCACGCACACATGCTCTCTCTCACGCACACACGCGAACATTCACACACACACACACTCTCTCACACACACACGCACACTCTCTCATAACACACGCACTCACGCGAATACTCACACACACTCACTCTCTCACACACACACGCACACTCTCTCACGCACACATGCACACTCTCTCACAGGCACATTCTCTCACACACACTCTCTCACACACACACGCACACTCTCTCACAGACACTCACACTCTCACACACACACTCTCTCACACCCACTCGCGCACTCTCTCACACACACTCACACTCTCTCACAGACACGCACACTCTCACACACACACGCACACTCTCTCACACACACATGTGCACCCTCTCGCAGACACTCACACTGTCTCACACACACACTCTCTCACACACACACACTCTCTCAAACACACACACACGCTCTCTTACAGACAGTCACACTCTCTCACACACACACACTCTCTCACACACACGCACACTCTCTCAAACACACACTCACATTCTCTCTCACAGACACTCACACTCTCACGCACACACGCTCTCTCTCACGCACACACGCGAACACTCACACACACGCACTCTCTCACACACACATGCACACTCTCACACGCATATTCTCTCACACACACTCTCTCACACACACACGCACACGCTCTCACACGCACATTCTCTCACACACACTCTCTCACACCCACTCGCGCACTCTCACACACATACTCTCTCACACCCACTCGCGCACTCTCTCACAGACACTCACACTCTCTCACACACACACAAACTCTCTCACAGACACTCACACTTTCTCACAGACACTCACACTCTCTCTCACAGACACTCACACTCACACACACGCACACTCTCTCACACTCACACACTCTCTCTAACACACAATCACTCTCTCACGCACTCACACTCTCACACACTCACACTCACACATGCACACTCTCCCACAGACACTCACACTCTCTCGCACACAAACGCACTCTCTCTCACACACAAACTTTCTCACACACTCACTCTCTCGCACACTCACACTCTCGCACATTTTCTTACAGACACTCTCACAAACACACGCGCACTCTCTCACAGACACACTCTCACACACACTCGCACTCTCTCACAGACACTCACACTCTCTCACACACACACTCTCTCACAGACACTCACACTCTCTCACGCAAAATCGCACACTCTCACACACTCACTCTCTCACACACTCACACACTCTCGCACACAAACACACACTCGCTCACAGACACTCATGCTCTCTCTCACACACTCACTCTCTCGCACACTCACACTCTCTCACACACAATCGCACATTCTCTTACAGACACTCACACTCTCTTTCACACACACACGCACTCTCTCACAGACACTCACACTCTCTCTCACACACTCACTCTCTCACACACTCACACTCTCTCACACACAAACACGCACTCTCTCACAGACACTCCTGCTCTCTCACACACTCACACTCTCTCACACACTCACTCTCTCTCACACACTCAAACTCTCTCACATACAATCGCACACCCTTACAGACACTCACACTCTCTCACGCACACACACACACACTCTCTCTTTCTGACACACACACTCTCTCATAAACACACACTCACACTCTCTCACAGACACTCCCACTCTCACACACACGCACACTCTCTCTATCAGACTCTCACACACTCTCATAAACACACACGCACTCTCTCTTACAGGCACTCACACTCTCTCATAAACACACGCACTCTCTCTCACATACTCACACTCTCTCACATACAATCGCACACCCTTACAGACACTCACACTCTCTCACGCCCACACACACACACACACACTCTCTCACAGACACTCACACTCTCTCACACACTCACTCTCTCTCACACACTCACACTCTCTCACATACAATCGCACACCCTTACAGACTCTCACACTCTCTCACGCACACACACACTCTCTTTCAGACTCTCACACTCTCTCATAAACACACGTGCACACTCTCACAGACACTCACACTCTTTCACACACACACACACACTCTCTTTCAGACTCTCACACTCTCTCATAAACACACGTGCACACTCTCACAGACACTCACACTCTTTCACACACACACACACTCTCTCTTTCAGACTCTCACACTCTCTCATAAACACGCACTCACACTCTCTCACAGGCACTCACACTCTCTCATAAACACACGCGCACTCTCTCACAGACACTCACACTCTTTCACACACACACACACACTCTCTCTTTCAGACTCTCACACTCTCTCATAAACACACGCACACTCTCTCACAGACACTCACACTCTTTCACACACACACACACTCTCTCTTTCAGACTCTCACATTCTCTCATAAACACACACTCACACTCTCTCACAGGCACTCACACTCTCTCATAAACACATGCGCACTCTCTCACAGACACTCCCACTCTTTCACACACACACACTCTCTCTTTCAGACTCTCACTCTCTCATAAACACACACGCACTCTCTCTTACAGGCACTCACACTCTCTCATAAACACACGCACACTCTCTCACAGACACTCACACTCTTTCACACACACACACACACACTCTATTTCAGACTCTCACACTCTCTCATAAACACACGCGCACTCTCTCACAGACAGTCACACTCTTTCACACACACACACACACTCTCTCTTTCAGACTCTCACACTCTCTCATAAACACACGCACACTCTCACAGACACTCACACTCTTTCACACACACACACACTCTCTCTTTCAGACTCTCACACTCTCTCATAAACACGCACGCGCACACTCTCACAGACACTCACACTCTTTCACACACACACACACACTCTCTCTCTTTCAGACTCTCACACTCTCTCATAAACACACGCACACTCTCACAGACACTCACACTCTTTCACACACACACACACTCTCTCTTTCAGACTCTCACACTCTCTCATAAACACACACGCGCACACTCTCACAGACACTCACACTCTTTCACACACACACACACTCTCTCTTTCAGACTCTCACACTCTCTCATAAACACACACACACACTCTCTCACAGACACTCCCACTCTCACGCACACACGCACTCTCTCACGCACACACGCACACTCTCTCATAACACATGCACTCACGCGAATACTCACACACACGCACTCTCTCACACACACACGCACACTCTCTCACGCACACATGCACACTCTCTCACATGCACATTCTCTCACACACACTCTCTCACACACACACGCACACTCTCTCACAGACACTCACACTCTCTCACACACACTCTCTCACACCCACTCGCGCACTCTCTCACACACACTCTCTCACACCCACTCGCGCACTCTCTCACAGACACTCACACTCTCTCACAGACACGCACACTCTCTCACACACACGCACACTCTCTCACACACACATGTGCACCCTCTCGCAGACACTCACACTGTCTCACACACACACTCTCTCACACACACACACTCTCTCAAACACACACACACGCTCTCTTACAGACAGTCACACTCTCTCACACACACACACTCTCTCACACACACGCACACTCTCTCAAACACACACACACACACTCTCTTACAGACACTCACACTCTCTCACACACAGACACTCACACTCTCTCACACACACACACACTTGCACACTCTCTCACATACATATGCACACTCTCTCACACACACACTCTCTCTCACACACACACACATGCACACTCTCTCACACACTCACTCTCTCACACACACACGCACACTCTCTCACGCACACACGCTCTCTCTCACGCACACACGCGAACACTCACAAACACATACTCTCTCACACACACACGCACACTCTCTCACGCACGCACGCCAACACTCACACACACTCTCTCACACACACACGCACACTCTCTCGTAACACACGCACTCTCTCACGCACACACGCGAATACTCACACACACGCACTCTCTCACACACACACGCACACTCTCTCACGCACACATGCACACTCTCTCACAGGCACATTCTCTCACACACACTCTCTCACACACACACGCACACTCTCTCACAGACACTCACACTCTCTCACACACACTCTCTCACACCCACTCGCGCACTCTCTCACACACACTCTCTCACACCCACTCGCGCACTCTCTCACAGACGCTCACACTCTCTCACAGACACGCACACTCTCTCACACACACGCACACTCTCTCACACACACATGTGCACCCTCTCGAAGACACTCACACTGTCTCACACACACACTCTCTCACACACACACACACTCTCTCAAACACACACACACGCTCTCTTACAGACAGTCACACTCTCTCACACACACACACTCTCTCACACACACGCACACTCTCTCAAACACACACACACACACTCTTTACAGACACTCACACTCTCTCACACACAGACACTCACACTCTCTCACACACACACACACTTGCACACTCTCTCACACACATATGCACACTCTCTCACACACACACTCTCTCTCACACACACACACATGCACACACTCTCACACACTCACACTCTCACACACACCCGCACACTCTCTCACGCACACACGCTCTCTCTCACGCACACACGCGAACACTCACACACACACTCTCTCACACACACACGCACACTCTCTCACGCACGCACGCCAACACTCACACACACTCTCTCACACACACACGCACACTCTCTCATAACACACGCACTCTCTCACGCACACACGCGAATACTCACACACACGCACTCTCTCACACACACACGCACACTCTCTCACGCACACATGCACACTCTCTCACAGGCACATTCTCTCACACACACTCTCTCACACACACACGCACACTCTCTCACAGACACTCACACTCTCTCACACACACTCTCTCACACCCACTCGTGCACTCTCTCACACACACTCTCTCACACCCACTCGCGCACTCTCTCACAGACGCTCACACTCTCTCACAGACACGCACACTCTCTCACACACACGCACACTCTCTCACACACACATGTGCACCCTCTCGAAGACACTCACACTGTCTCACACACACACTCTCTCACACACTCTCACACACTCACACTCTCACACACACCCGCACACTCTCTCACGCACACACGCTCTCTCTCACGCACACACGCGAACACTCACACACACACTCTCTCACACACACACGCACACTCTCTCACGCACGCACGCCAACACTCACACACACTCTCTCACACACACACGCACACTCTCTCATAACACACGCACTCTCTCACGCACACACGCGAATACTCACACACACGCACTCTCTCACACACACACGCACACTCTCTCACGCACACATGCACACTCTCTCACAGGCACATTCTCTCACACACACTCTCTCACACACACACGCACACTCTCTCACAGACACTCACACTCTCTCACACACACTCTCTCACACCCACTCGCGCACTCTCTCACACACACTCTCTCACACCCACTCGCGCACTCTCTCACAGACGCTCACACTCTCTCACAGACACGCACACTCTCTCACACACACGCACACTCTCTCACACACACATGTGCACCCTCTCGAAGACACTCACACTGTCTCACACACACACTCTCTCACACACACACACACTCTCTCAAACACACACACACGCTCTCTTACAGACAGTCACACTCTCTCACACACACACACTCTCTCACACACACGCACACTCTCTCAAACACACACACACACACTCTTTACAGACACTCACACTCTCTCACACACAGACACTCACACTCTCTCACACACACACACACTTGCACACTCTCTCACACACATATGCACACTCTCTCACACACACACTCTCTCTCACACACACACACATGCACACTCTCTCACACACTCACACTCTCACACACACCCGCACACTCTCTCACGCACACACGCTCTCTCTCACGCACACACGCGAACACTCACACACACACACTCTCTCACATACACACGCACACTCTCTCACGCACACACGCCAACACTCACACACACTCTCTCACACACACACACACACTCTCTCATAACACACGCACTCTCTCACGCACACACGCGAATACTCACACACATGCACTCTCTCACACACACACGCACACTCTCTCACGCACACATGCACACTCTCTCACAGGCACATTCTCTCACACACACTCTCTCACACACACACGCACACTCTCTCACAGACACTCACACTCTCTCACACACACTCTCTCACACCCACTCGCGCACTCTCTCACGCACACTCTCTCACACCCACTCGCGCACTCTCTCACAGACACTCACACTCTCTCACATACACGCACACTCTCTCACACACACGCACACTCTCTCACACACACATGTGCGCCCTCTCGCAGACACTCACTCTGTCTCACACACACACTCTCTCACACACACACACACTCTCTCAAACACACACACACACTCTCTTACAGACAGTCACACTCTCTCACACACACACTCTCTCACACACAATCGCACATTCTCTTATAGACACTCACACTCTCTCTCACACACACGGGCACTCTGTCACAGACACTCACACTCTCTCTCACACACTCACTCTCTCACACACTCACACTCTCTCACACACAAACACGCACTCTCTCACAGACACTCCTGCTCTCTCACACACTCACTCTCTCTCACACACTCACACTCTCTCACATACAATCGCACACCCTTACAGACACTCACACTCTCTCACGCACACACACACACACTCTCTCTTTCAGACACACACACTCTCTCATAAACACACACTCCCACTCTCTCACAGACACTCCCACTCTCACACACACGCACACTCTCTCTATCAGACTCTCACACACTCTCATAAACACACACGCACTCTCTCTTACAGGCACTCACACTCTCTCATAAACACACGCACACTCTCTCACAGACACTCACACTCTCACACACACACGCACTCTCTCTCACACACTCACACTCTCTCACATACAATCGCACACCCTTACAGACACTCACACTCTCTTTCAGACTCTCACACTCTCTCATAAACACATGCGCACACTTTCACAGACACTCACACTCTTTCACACACACACACACACTCTCTTTCAGACTCTCACACTCTCTCATAAACACACGCACACTCTCTCACAGACACTCACACTCTTTCACACACACACACTCTCTCTTTCAGACTCTCACACTCTCTCATAAACACACACTCACACTCTCTCACAGGCACTCACACCCTCTCATAAACACACGCGCACTCTCTCACAGACACTCACACTCTTTCACACACACACACACACACACACACTCTCTCTTTCAGACTCTCACACTCTCTCATAAACACACGCACACTCTCTCACAGACACTCACACTCTTTCACACACACACACACTCTCTCTTTCAGACTCTCACACTCCCTCATAAACACACACGCGCACACTCTCTTACAGGCACTCCCACTCTTTCACACACACACACACTCTCTCTTTCAGACTCTCACACTCTCTCATAAACACACACGCGCACACTCTCACAGACACTCACACTCTTTCACACACACACACTCTCTCTTTCAGACTCTCACACTCTCTCATAAACACACACACACACTCTCTCACAGACACTCCCACTCTCACGCACACACGCACTCTCTCACGCACACACGCGAACACTCACACACACACACACACTCTCACACACACACACACACTCTCTCACACACACACGCACACTCTCTCATAACACACGCACTTTCTCACGCACACAAGCAAATACTCACACACACGCACTCTCTCACACACACGCACACTCTCTCACGCACACATGCACACTCTCTCACAGGCACATTCTCTCACACACACTCTCTCACACACACACGCACACTCTCTCACAGACACTCACACTCTCTCACACACACTCTCTCACACCCACTCGCGCACTCTCTCACACACACTCTCTCACACCCACTCGCGCACTCTCTCACAGACACTCACACTCTCTCACAGACACGCACACTCTCTCACACACACGCACACTCTCTCACACACACATGTGCACCCTCTCGCAGACACTCACACTGTCTCACACACACACTCTCTCACACACACACACACTCTCTCAAACACACACACACACTCTCTTACAGACAGTCACACTCTCTCACACACACACACTCGCTCACACACACGCACACTCTCTCAAACACACACACACACTCTCTTACAGACACTCACACTCTCTCACACACAGACACTCACACTCTCTCACACACACACTTGCACACTCTCTCACACACATATGCACACTCTCTCACACACACACTCTCTCTCACACACATGCACACTCTCTCACACACTCACACTCTCTCACACACACACGCACACTCTCTCACACACACAGACACATGCACACTCTCTCACATATATACGCACACTCTCTCACACTTACGCACACTCTCTCACACACACACTTACACTCTCTCACAGACACGCCATTCTCTCACAGCCACTCACGCACGCTCACACACACACGCACTCTCTCTCACAGACACTCACGCTCTCTCACACACACGCACACTCTCTCACACACATTCTCTCACACACACACTCTCTCACACCCACTCGCACACTCTCTTGCAGACACTCACACTCTCTCACACACACACGCACTCTCTCTCACAGACACTCACGCTCTCTCACACACACGCACACTCTCTCACACACATTCTCTCACACACACACTCTCATACACCCACTCGCACACTCTCTTGCAGACACTCACACTCTCTCACTCCCACTCGCACACTCTCTCACAGACACTCACACTCTCTCACACACACACACACGCACACTCTCTCTCACACACATTCTCTCACACACACTCACACTCTCCCACAGACACTCACGCTTTCTCACACACACACGCACACTCTCTCACAGACACTCACACTCTCACACACACACACGCGCACTCTCTCACAGACACTCATAAACACACACGCACTCTCTCTTACAGGCACTCACACTCTCACACACACACGCACTCTCTCTCACACACTCACACTCTCTCACATACAATCGCACACCCTTACAGACACTCACACTCTCTCACAGACATTCACACTCTCTCTCACACACTCACTCTCACACCCACTCGCGCACTCTCTCACAGACACTCACACTCTCTCACACACATGCACACTCTCTCACACACACATTCTCTCACACACACAATCTCACACACACTCGCACTCTCTCTCACAGACACTCACACTCTCTCACACACACATGCACACTCTCTCACACACACTCTCTCACACACACGCACACTCTCTCACAGACGCACACGCTCTCTCACACACATTCTCTCACACACCCTCGCACCGTCCCTCATAGACACTCTCACACTCTCTCACACACACGCGCACACTCTCTCACAGACACTCACACTCTCTCACAGACACTCACACTCTCTCATACTCTCTTACACACACGCTTACTCTCGCACACTCTCTCTCTCACACACTCACACTCTCTCACACACACACGCACTCTCTCACACATAAACGAACACTCTCACACACTCACTCTCTCTCACACACACACTCTCACACGCAATCGCACACTCTCTTACGCACAATCACACTCTCTCACACACACGCGCACTCTCTCACACACACACACACACACACTCTCTCACAGACACTCACACTCTCTCACACACAAACACACTCTCTCTCACGCACTTACACTCTCTCACACACAAACATACACTCTCTTACAGACACACACTCTCTCACAACCACCCGCACTCTCTCTCACACACACACGCACACTCTCTCAGAGACACAAACATGCACCCTCTCTCACACACATACGCACACTCTCTCACGGACACTCACGCTCTCTCACACACACATGCACACTCTCTCACACACACTCACGCTCTCTCCCACACATACGCACCCTCTCTCACAGACACTCATGCTCTCTCACACTCACACACACTCTCTCACTCACACTCTCTCACACACACACGCACACTCTCTCACACACACTCATGCTCTCTCCCACACATACGCACACTCTCTCACAGACACTCACGCTCTCTCACACACACACATACACTCTCACAGACACAAACATGCACACTCTCTCACACACATACGCACACTCTCTCACGGACACTCACGCTCTGTCACTCACACACGCACACTCTCTCACACACACTCACGCTCTCTCCCACACATACGCACACTCTCTCACAGACACGCACACTCTCTCACACACTCACGCTCTCTCACACACACGCACATGCACACTCTCACACAGATACTCACACTTCTCACGCACACTCTCACAAACACTCACGCTCTCTCACACACACACTCTCTCACACACACACGCAGACTCTCTCACAGACACTCACACTCTCTCACACACACTCACACTCTCTCTCACGCACACATTCTCTCACACACACAATCTCTCACACACACTCGCACTCTCTCTCACAGACACACACTCTCTCACACACACGCACACTCTCTCACACACATTCTCTCACACACACACTCTCTCACACCCACTCGCACACTCTCTCACAGACACTCACACTCTCTCACACACACACGCACACTCTCTCACACACACATTCTCTCACACACCCTCGCACCGTCTCTCACAGACACTCACACTCTCTCACAGACACTCACACTCTCTCACAGACACTCACACTCTCACACACACATCCACACTCTCTCACACACATTCTCTCACACACACACTCTCTCACACCCACTCGCACACTCTCTCACAGACACTCACACTCTCTCACACACACACGCACACTCTCTCACACACACATTCTCTCACACACCCTCGCACCGTCTCTCACAGACACTCACACTCTCTCACAGACACTCACACTCTCTCACAGACACTCACACTCTCACACACACATGCACACTCTCTCACACACATTCTCTCACACACCCTCGCACTGTCTCTCACAGGCACTCACACTCTCTCACAGACACTCACGCTCTCTCACAGGCACTCACACTCTCTCTCACACAAACGCACACTTTCTCACAGACACTCACACTCTCTCACACACAAGCGCACAGTCTTTCACACACACATGCACACTCACGGACACTCACACTCTCTCACAGAAACTTACGCTCTCTCGCAGACACTCACACTCTCTCATACACACACACACACACTCCATCACAGACACATGTGCACCCTCTCGCAGACACTCACACTCTCTCACACACACTCTCTCACAGACAATCACACTCTCTCACACACAGACACTTGCACACTCTCTCACACACATACGCACACTCTCTCACACATACGCACACTCTCTCACACACACACGCACACTCTCTCACAGACACTCACGCTCTCTAACACACACGCACAGTCTCTCACACACACTCACGCTCTCTCACACACACACACACACTCTCTCACAGACACAAACATGCACACTCTCTCACACACATACGCACACTCTCTCACGGACACTCGCGCTCTGTCACTCACACACGCACACTCTCTCACTCACACTCACACTCTCTCACAGACACGCACACTCTCTCACACACTCACGCTCTCTCACACACACGCACATGCACACTTTCTCACAGATACTCACACTTCTCACGCACACATGCACACTCTCACAAACACTCACGCTCTCTCACACACACACTCTCTCACACACACACGCAGACTCTCTCACAGACACTCACACTCTCTCACACACATGCACACTCTCTCACACACACATTCTCTCACACACACAATCTCTCACACACACTCGCACTCTCTCTCACAGACACTCACACTCTCTCACACACACATGCACACTCTCTCACACACACTCTCTCACACACACGCACACTCTCTCACAGACGCACACGCTCTCTCACACACATTCTCTCACACACCCTCGCACCGTCCCTCACAGACACTCACACTCTCTCACACACGCGCACACTCTCTCACACTCACACTCTCTCACAGACACTCACACTCTCTCATACTCTCTTACACACACGCTTACTCTCGCACACTCTCTCTCTCACACACTCACGCTCTCTCACATACACACGCACTCTCTCACACACAAACGAACACTCTCACACACTCACTCTCTCTCACACACACACTCTCACACGCAATCGCACACTCTCTTACGCACAATCACACTCTCTCACACACACGCGCACTCTCTCACACACACACACACACACACTCTCTCACAGACACTCACACTCTCTCACACACAAACACACTCTCTCTCACGCACTTACACTCTCTCACACACAAACGTACACTCTCTTACAGACACACACTCTCTCACACACACACGCACTCTCTCTCACACACACACGCACACTCTCTCAGAGACACAAACATGCACCCTCTCTCACACACAGACGCACACTCTCTCACGGACACTCACGCTCTCTCACACACACATGCACACTCTCTCCCACACACTCACGCTCTCTCCCACACATACGCACACTCTCTCACAGACACTCATGCTCTCTCACACTCACACACACTCTCTCACTCACACTCTCTCACACACACACGCACACTCTCTCACACACACACGCACACTCTCTCACAGACACTCACACTTCTCACACACACACGCACTCTCTCACAAACACTCACGTTCTAAGTTTGGGAGAAGATTTGTAGCTCGGGTGCTCGTTGCTGTGGTTCTGTTCGCCGAGCTGGAAGTTTTTGTTGCAAACGTTTCGTCCCCTGTCTAGGTGACATCCTCAGTGCTTGGGAGCCTCCTGTGAAGCGCTTCTGTGGTGTTTCCTCCGGTGTTTATAGTGGCCTGTCCCTGCCGCTTCCGGTTGTCAGTTTCAGCTGTCTGCTGTAGTGGCCGGTATATTGGGTCCAGGTCGATGTGTATGTTGATGGAGTTTGTGGATGAGTGCCATGCTTCTAGGAATTCCCTGGCTGTTCTTTGTTTGGCTTGTCCTATAATGGTAGTGTTGTCCCAGTCAAATTCATGTTGCTTGTCGTCTGTGTG
The DNA here is from genome assembly GCF_037043375.1 of Chiloscyllium plagiosum. Taxonomy (NCBI): domain Eukaryota; kingdom Metazoa; phylum Chordata; class Chondrichthyes; order Orectolobiformes; family Hemiscylliidae; genus Chiloscyllium; species Chiloscyllium plagiosum. Next base: position 173,857,005 of record NW_028270139.1, on the reverse strand, counting down.
TGTGGCTACTAGGGATAGCTGGTTGTGTCTTTCGTGGCTAGTTGATGTTCGTGGATGCGGATCGTTAGCTGTCTTCCTGTTTGTCCTATATAGTGTTTTGTGCAGTCCTTGCATGGGATTTTGTACACTACATTAGTTTTGCTCATGCTGGGTATCGGGTCCTTCGTTCTGGTGAGTTGTTGTCTGAGAGTGGCTGTTGGTTTGTGTGCTGTTATAAGTCCTAGTGGTCGCAGTAGTCTGGCTGTCATTTCAGAGATGGTTCTTGACGTATGGTAGTGTGGCTAGTCCTTTGGGTTGCGGCATGTCCTCGTTCTGTTGTCTCTCCCTTAGGCATCTGTGGATGAAATTGCGCGGGTATCCGTTTTTGGCGAATACCTTGTACAGGTGTTCCTCTTCCTCTTTTTGCAGTTCTGGTGTGCTGCAGTCTGTTGTCGCCCGTTTGAATAGTGTCCTGATGCAACTTCATTTGTGTGTGTTGGGGTGGTTACTCTCGTAGTTCAGGACTTGGTCTGTGTGTGTGACTTTCCTGTAAACCCTTGTGGTGAATTCTCCGTTTGGTGTTCTCTGTACCCTCACGTCTAGGAATGGGAGTTGGTTGTCCTTTTCTTCCTCTCTCGTGAATCGGATTCCTGTGAGTGTGGGATTGATGATCCGGTGTGTATTCTCTATTTCTGTATTTTTAATGATTACGAAGGTGTCATCCACATATCTGACCCAGAGTTTGGGTTGAATTTGTGGTAAGACTGTTTGTTCTAACCTTTGCATTACTGCTTCTGCTCTGAGTCCCGAGATCGGTGAGCCCATGGGTGTTCCGTTGATTTGTTCGTATATCTGGTTGTTGAATGTGAAGTGTGTTGTGAGGCACAAGTCCAGTAGTTTAAGTATGCCGTCTTTGTTGATGGGTTCAACGTCCTGTTATGTCTGTCCAGCAGGTTGGCTATTGTTTCTCTGGCTAGGGCTTTGTCGATAGAGGTGAACAGTGCCGTTACGTCGAATGAGACCATGGTTTCTTCCTTGTCTATGTGTATATTTCTGATGATGTCCAAGAATTCCTGTGTTGATTGTATAGAGTGTCTGGATCTGCTGACCAGGTGTTTCAGTTTCTGCTGTAGTTCTTTAGCCAGTTTGTGTGATGGTGTCCCTGGTAGCGATACGATGGGTCTGAGTGGGATGTCTGGTTTGTGCACTTTAGGTCGTCCATAGAATCTGGGGGTGTTGTTGCTTTCAGGTTTCATTCTGTGTAGGTCAGACCTGGTTATCTGTGCGTTTTTTTGTCGGTTCCTCAGTGTGTTGTTTATCCTATTGGTGAGCTGTGGGGTGGGGTCAAACTCCCTCTTTTGGTAGGTGTTGGTATCTGCAAGTAGTTGTTGTGCTTTTTGGATGTACTCTGCTTTGTCCAGGATGACCATCATTCTGCCTTTGTCTGCTGGTAGTATGATTATGTTCTTATCGTTTCTTAGTGATTTTAGTGCTTCCCTCTCCTTGGGGTTGGGATTATGTGTTTGTCACGCTCTCACACGCATACACGCACTCTCTCACACACACACGCACACTCTCTCACAGACACTCACACTCTCTCACACACACACGCACTCTCTCACACACACACGCACACTCTCTCACAGACACTCACACTCTCTCACACACACACGCACACTCTCTCACAGACACTCACACTCTCACAGACACTCACACTCTCTCACACACACACGTACACTCTCTCACAGACATTCACACTCTCTCACAGACACTCACACTCTCTTACACACACACGTACACTCTCTCACACACACACGTACACTCTCTCACAGACACTCACACTCTCTCACAGACACTCACACTCTCTCACACACACACGCACTCTCTCACAGACACTCACACTCTCTCACAGACACTCACACTCTCTCACACACACACGCACACTCTCTCACAGACACTCACACTCTCACAGACACTCACACTCTCTCACACACACACGTACACTCTCTCACAGACATTCACACTCTCTCACAGACACTCACACTCTCTCACAGACACTCACACTCTCTCACACACACGTACACTCTCTCACAGACACTCACACTCTCTCACAGACACTCACACTCTCTCACACACACACGCACTCTCTCACAGACACTCACACTCTCTCACAGACACTCACACTCTCTCACACACACACGTACACTCTCTCAAAGACACTCACACTCTCTCACAGACACTCACAGTCTCTCACACACACACGTACACTCTCTCACAGACACTCACACTCTCTCACAGACACTCACACTCTCTCACACACACACGTACACTCTCTCACAGACACTCACACTCTCTCACAGACACTCACACTCTCTCACAGACACACACTCTCTCACACACACACGTACACTCTCTCACAGACACTCACACTCTCTCACAGACACTCACACTCTCACACACACACGTACACTCTCTCACAGACAGTCACACTCTCTCACAGACACTCACACTCTCACACACACACATACACTCTCTCACAGACACTCACACTGTCTCACACACACATGCACACTCTCTCATAGACACTCTCAAGCTCTCAACACACATGCGCTCTCTCTTACAGACATACTCACACTCTCTCACAGACACTCACTCTCTCACAGACACTCACACTCTCACACACACACGTACACTCTCTCACAGACACTCACACTCTCTCACAAACACACACTCTCTCACACGCACACATACACTCTCTCACACACACACGTACACTCTCTCACACACACACGTACACTCTCTCACAGACACTCACACTCTCTCACAGACACACACACTCTCTCTCACACACACGTACACTCTCTCACAGACACTCACACTCTCTCACACACACACTCTCTCACACACACGCAAACACTCACACACATGCACTCACTCACACACAAACGAACACTCTCACACACTCACACTCTCACACGCAATCGCACACTCTCTTACACACACTCACGCTCTCTCTCACACACGCGCACTCTCTCACACACACACACGCACTCTCGCACAGACACTCCCACTCTCTCACACACAAACACACTCTCTCTCACACACTTACACTCTCTCACACACTCAAACTCACACACAAAGGCACGCTCTCTTACAGACACACACTCTCTCACACACACACGCACTCTCTCTCACACACACACACACTCTTTCACAGACACTCACTCTCTCACACACACACGCACTCTCTCTCACAGACGCTCACACTCTCTCACACACACACGCACTCTCTCTCACAGACACTCACACTCTCTCTCACACACACGCACACTCTCTCACACACTCATACTCTCACACTCTCTCACACAAACGCACACTCTCTCACAGACACTCACACTCTCTCACACACACATGTACACTCTCTCACAGACACTCCCACTCTCTCACACACAAACACACTCTCTCTCACACACTTACTCTCTCTCACACAGACACTCTCTCTCACACACACGCACAGTCTCTCTCACACACACACACACTCTCTCTTACCGACACTCAAACTCTCTCACACTCGCCCTCTCACAGACACTCACACTCTCTCTCACACACACACGCATACTCTCTCACACACACACACACACACTCCCTCATGCACGCATGCACACTCTCACACACACACGCACTCTCTCACACACACACACATTCTCTCACAAACACTCTCTCACACACACACACGCACTCTCTCTCACAGACACTCACTCTCTTACACACACACGCACACTCTCTCACACACACACTCTCTCACGCACACATGCACACTCTCACACACACACACACACTCTCACACACACACACACTCTCTCACACACACACACACGCACACTCTCTCGCACACACATTCTCTCACACACACACTCTCTCACACCCACTTGCACACTCTCTCAAGGACACTCACACTTTCTCACACACACACCCACACTCTCTCACAGACACTCACACTCTCTCACAGACACACACACTCTCATGCTCTTTCACACACAGGCACACTGTCTCACACACTCACTCTCTCTCACACACTCACAATCTCTCACACACACACGTACACTCTCAGACACTCGCACTCTCTCACACACACATGTACACTCTCTCACAGACACTCACACTCTCTCACACACAAACACACACTCTCTCACACACAACCGCACACTCTCTTATAGGCACTCACATTCTCTCACACACACACTCACACTCTCTCACAGACACTCACACTCTCTCACACACACCCTCACATACTCTCACACACTCACACTCTCTCACAGACACTCACACTCTCACACACACACGCACACTCTCTCACAGACACTCACACTGTCTCACACACACACATACACTCTCTCACAGACACTCTCAAGCTCTCAACACACATGCGCTCTCTCTTACAGACATACTCACACTCTCTCACGCACACTCTCTCACACGCACTCACACTCTCTCACAGACACTCCCACTCTCACACACACACGCACTCTCTCACAGACACTCACACTGTCTCACACACACACATACACTCTCTCACAGACATACTCACACTCTCTCACGCACACACACGCACACTCTCTCACAGACACTCTCACGCGCTCTCACACACACACACTCTTTCACAGACACTCTCACTCTCTCACAGACACACACTCTCTCACAAACACACACACTCTCTCACACACTCGCACACTCTCTCATTGACTCTCACACTCTCTCACACACGCACTCTCTCACACACACACTCATACTCTCTCACAGACACTCAGACTCTCTCACACTCTCTCACACATGCTTACTCTCGCACACACCCACTCTCTCTCACACACACTCTCTCTCACACACAGGCACACTCTCACAGACACTCACTCTCTCACATGCGCAGACTCTCTCACACACTCACACTCTCTCACACACACACACACACACTCTCTCACAGACACTCCCAGTCTCTCACACACAAACACACTCTCTCTCACACACTGACACTCTCTCACACACTCACACTCTCATACGCAATCGCGCACTCTCTTACACACACTCACGCACTCTCTCACACACACACGCACTCTCTCACACACTCACTCTCTCTCACACACTCATGCTCTCTCACACACGCACACACTCTCTCACAGACACTCACACTCTCTCTCACACACACGCACACTCTCTCACACACTCATACTCTCACACTCTCTCACACACACGCACACTCTCTCACAGACACTCACACTCTCTCACACACACATGTACACTCTCTCACAGACACTCCCACTCTCTCACACACAAACACACTCTCTCTCACACACTTACTCTCTCTCACACACACACTCTCTCACACACACACGCACAGTCTCTCTCACACACACACACACTCTCTCTTACCGACACTCAAACTCTCTCACACACACTCTCTCACAGACACTCACACTCTCTCTCACACACACACGCATACTCTCTCACACACACACACACTCCCTCATGCACACATGCACACTCTCACACACACACGCACTCTCTCACACACACACGCACATTCTCTCACACACACACTCTCTCACGCACACATGCACACTCTCACACACACACACACTCTCTCACACACACACGCACACTCTCTCACACACACATTCTCTCACACACACACTCTCTCACACCCACTTGCACACTCTCTCACAGACACTCACACTTTCTCACACACACACCCACACTCTCTCACAGACACTCACACTCTCTCACAGACACACACACTCTCATGCTCTTTCACACACATGCACACTGTCTCACACACTCACTCTCTCTCACACACTCACACTCTCTCACACACACACGCACACTCTCAGACACTCGCACTCTCTCACACACACATGCACGCTCTCTTATAGGCACTCACATTCTCTCACACACACACTCACACTCTCTCACAGACACTCACACTCTCTCACACACACCCTCACATACTCTCACACACTCACACTCTCTCACAGACACTCCCACTCTCACACACACACGCGCACTCTCTCACAGACTCTCACACTGTCTCACACACACACACACACACACACTCTCTCACAGACACTCACACTGTCTCACACACACATGCACACTCTCTCACAGACACTCTCAAGCTCTCAACACACATGCGCTCTCTCTTACAGACATACTCACACTCTCTCACGCACACACGCACACTCTCTCACACACACTCACACTCTCTCACAGACACACACATTCTCTCACACACACACGCACACTCTCTCACAGACACTCTCACGCGCTCTCACACACACGCACACTCTTTCACAGACACTCTCACTCTCTCACAGACACACACTCTCTCACACACACACACACACTCTCTCACACACTCGCACACTCTCTCATTGACTCTCACACTCTCTCACACACGCACTCTCTCACACACACACTCACACTCTCTCACAGACACTCAGACTCACTCACACTCTCTCACACACGCTTACTCTCGCACACACTCACTCTCTCTCACACACACTCTCTCTCTCACACACAGGCACACTCTCACAGACACTCGCACTCTCTCACACGCGCAGACTCTCTCACACACTCACACTCTCTCACACACACACACACACACTCTCTCTCACAGACACTCCCAGTCTCTCACACACAAACACACTCTCTCTCACACACTTACACTCTCTCACACACTCACACTCTCATACGCAATCGCGCACTCTCTTACACACACTCACGCACTCTCACAGACTCACGCTCTCTCACACACACACTCTCTCACAGACACTCCCACTCTCTCACACACAAACACACTCTCTCTCACACACTTACACTCTCTCACACACTCACACGCACACTCTTTCACAGACACTCACACTCTGTCACACACACACACACTATCTCACAGACACTCACACTCTCTCTCACACACACGCACACTCTCTCACACACTCATACTCTCACACTCTCTCACACACACGCACACTCTCTCACAGACACTCACACTCTGTCACACACACATGTACACTCTCTCACAGACACTCCCACTCTCTCACACACAAACACACTCTCTCACACACACTTACTCTCTCTCACACACTCACACTCTCTCACACACACACGCACGGTCTCTCTCACGCACACACACTCTCTCTTACCGACACTCAAACTCTCTCACACACACTGTCTCACAGACACTCACACTCTCTCTCACACACACACGCATACTCTCTCACACACACACACTCTCTCTCACACACACACGCTCTCTCTCACAGACACTCCCACTCTCACACACACACGCACACTCTCTCACATACACCCACACTCTCTCACACACACACTCTCTCGCACACTCACACTATCACACCCTCACATACTCTCACACACGTGCACACTCTCTCACAGACACTCCCACTCTCACACAGACACTCACACTCTCTCACACACACAATTACACTCTCTCACAGACACTCACACTCTCTCACAGACACTCACACTCTCTCACACTCACACATACACTCTCTCACAGACACTCACACTCTCTCACAGACACTCACACTCTCTCATAAACACACGCACACTCTCTCACAGACACTCACACTCTCTCATAAACACACGCACACTCTCTCACACACACTCACACTCTCTCACAGACACACTCATTCTCTCATACACACACACGCGCACTCTCTCACAGACACTCTCACGCGCTCTCACACACACACAAACCCTTTCACAGACACTCTCACTCTCTCACAGACACACACTCTCACACACACACACACACACTCTCTCACACACTCGCACACTCATTGACTCTCACACTCTCTCACACACGCACTCTCTCACACACACACTCACACTCTCTCACAGACACTCAGACTCTCTCACACTCTCTCACACATGCTTATTCTCGCACACACTCACTCTCTCACACACACACTCTCTCTCACACACAGGCACACTCTCACAGACACTCACTCTCTCACATGCGCAGACTCTCTCACACACTCACACTCTCTCACACACACACACACACACTCTCTCACAGACACTCCCAGTCTCTCACACACAAACATACTCTCTCTCACACACTTACACTCTCTCACACACTCACACTCTCATACGCAATCGTGCACTCTCTTACACACACTCACGCACTCTCTCACACACACACGCACTCTCTCACACACTCACTCTCTCTCACACACTCACGCTCTCTCACACACACACACACACTCTCTCACACACACGCACACTCTCTCACACACTCATACTCTCACACTCTCTCACACACACGCACACTCTCTCACAGACACTCACACTCTCTCACACACACATGTACACTCTCTCACAGACACTCCCACTCTCTCACACACAAACACACTCTCTCTCACACACTTACTCTCTCTCACACACACACTCTCTCACACCCACACGCACAGTCTCTCTCTCACACACACACACTCTCTCTTACCGACACTCAAACTCTCTCACACACACTCTCTCACAGACACTCACACTCTCTCTCACACACACACGCATACTCTCTCACACACACACACACACTCCCTCATGCACACATGCACACTCTCACACACACACGCACTCTCTCACACACACACTCACATTCCCTCACAAAAACTCTCTCTCACACACACACGCACTCTCTCTCACAGACACTCACACTCTCTTACACACACACGCACACTCTCTCACACACACACTCTCTCACGCACACATGCACACTCTCACACACACACACTCTCTCACACACACACGCACACTCTCTCACACACACATTCTCTCACACACACACTCTCTCACACCCACTTGCACACTCTCTCACAGACACTCACACTTTCTCACACACACACCCACACTCTCTCACAGACACTCACACTCTCTCACAGACACACACACTCTCATGCTCTTTCACACACATGCACACTGTCTCACACACTCACTCTCTCTCACACACTCACACTCTCTCACACACACACGCACACTCTCAGACACTCGCACTCTCTCACACACACATGCACACTCTCTTATAGGCACTCACATTCTCTCACACACACACTCACACTCTCTCACAGACACTCACACTCTCTCACACACACCCTCACATACTCTCACACACTCACACTCTCTCACAGACACTCCCACTCTCACACACACACGCGCACTCTCTCACAGACACTCACACTGTCTCACACACACACTCTCTCACAGACACTCACACTGTCTCACACACACATGCACACTCTCTCACAGACACTCTCAAGCTCTCAACACACATGCGCTCTCTCTTACAGACATACTCACTCTCTCTCACGCACACACTCTCTCACACACACTCACACTCTCTCACAGACACACACATTCTCTCACACACACACGCACACTCTCTCACAGACACTCTCACGCGCTCTCACACACACGCACACTCTTTCACAGACACTCTCACTCTCTCACACACACACACTCTCTCACACACACACACACTCTCTCACACACTCGCACACTCTCTCATTGACTCTCACACTCTCTCACACACGCACTCTCTCACACACACACTCACACTCTCTCACAGACACTCAGACTCTCTCACACTCTCTCACACACACTTACTCTCGCACACACTCACTCTCTCTCACACACACTCTCTCTCTCAAACAGGCACACTCTCACAGACACTCGCACTCTCTCACACGCGCAGACTCTCTCACACACTCACACTCTCTCACACACACACACACACTCTCTCTCACAGACACTCCCAGTCTCTCACACACAAACACACTCTCTCTCACACACTTACACTCTCTCACACACTCACACTCTCATACGCAATCGCGCACTCTCTTACACACACTCACGCACTCTCTCACACACACACGCACTCTCTCACACACTCACTCTCTCTCACACACTCACGCTCTCTCACACACACACACACACTCTCTCACAGACACTCCCACTCTCTCACACACAAACACACTCTCTCTCACACACTTACACTCTCTCACACACTCACACGCACACTCTTTCACAGACACTCACACTCTCACACACACACGTACGCTCTCTCACAGACACTCACACTCTCTCACAGACACTCACACTCTCTCTCACACACACGTACACTCTCTCACAGACACTCACACTCTCTCACAGACCCTCACACTCTCTCACGCACACGCACTCTCTCTCACAGACGCTCACACTCTCTCACACACACACGCACTCTCTCTCACAGACACTCACACTCTCTCACACTCACACATACACTCTCTCACAGACACTCACACTCTCTCATAAACACACGCGCACTCTCTCACAGACACTCACACTCTCACACACACACGTACGCTCTCTCACAGACACTCACACTCTCTCACAGACACTCACACTCTCTCTCACACACACGCACACTCTCTCACAGACACTCACACTCTCTCACAGACACTCACACTCTCTCACACACACACGTACACTCTCTCACAGACACTCACACTCTCTCACAGACACTCACACTCTCTCACACACACACGTACACTCTCTCACAGACACTCACACTCTCTCACAGACACTCACACTCTCTCACACACACACGTACACTCTCTCACAGACACTCACACTCTCTCACACACACACGTACACTCTCTCACAGACACTCACACTCTCTCACAGACACTCACACTCTCTCACACACACGTACACTCTCTCACAGACACTCACACTCTCTCACAGACACTCACACTCTCTCACAGACACTCAGACTCTCACACACACACGTACACTCTCTCACAGACACTCACACTCTCTCACAGACACACACTCTCTCACACGCACACATACACTCTCTCACACACACACGTACACTCTCTCACACACACACGTACACACTCTCACAGACACTCACACTCTCTCACAGACACACACACTCTCTCTCACACACACGTACACTCTCTCACAGACACTCACACTCTCTCACACACACACTCTCTCACACACACGCACACACTCACACACATGCACTCACTCACACACAAACGAACACTCTCACACACACACTCTCACACGCAATCGCACACTCTCTTACACACACTCACGCTCTCTCTCACACACACGCGCACTCTCTCACACACACACACACGCACTCTCTCACACACAAACACACTCTCTCACACACAAACACACTCTCTCTCACACACTTACACTCTCTCACACACTCAAACTCACACACAAAGGCACGCTCTCTTACAGACACACACTCTCTCACACACACACGCGCACTCTCTCACACACACACACACACTCTTTCACAGACACTCACTCTCTCACACACACACGCACTCTCTCTCACAGACGCTCACACTCTCTCACACACACACGCACTCTCTCTCACAGACACTCACACTCTCTCTCACACACACGCACACTCTCTCACACACTCATACTCTCACACTCTCTCACACAAACGCACACTCTCTCACAGACACTCACACTCTCTCACACACACATGTGCACTCTCTCACAGGCACTCCCACTCTCTCACACACAAACACACTCTCTCTCACACACTTACTCTCTCTCACACACACACTCTCTCACACACACACGCACAGTCTCTCTCACACACACACACACTCTCTCTTACCGACACTCAAACTCTCTCACACTCACTCTCTCACAGACTCTCACACTCTCTCTCACACACACACGCATACTCTCTCACACACACACTCCCTCATGCACACATGCACACTCTCACACACACACGCACTCTCTCACACAGACACTCACACTCTCTTACACACACACGCACACACTCTCACACACACACTCTCTCACGCACACATGCATACTCTCACACACACACACACTCTCTCACACACACACGCACAATCTCTCACACACACATTCTCTCACACACACACTCTCTCACACCCACTTGCACACTCTCTCAAGGACACTCACACTTTCTCACACACACACCCACACTCTCTTACAGACACTCACACTCTCTCACAGACACACACACTCTCATGCTCTTTCACACACATGCACACTGTCTCACACACTCACTCTCTCTCACACACTCACACTCTCTCACACACACACGCACACTCTCAGACACTCGCACTCTCTCACACACACATGCACACTCTCTTATAGGCACTCACATTCTCTCACACACACACTCACACTCTCTCACAGACACTCACACTCTCTCACACACACCCTCACATACTCTCACACACGCACACTCTCTCACAGACACTCACACTGTCTCACACACACACATACACTCTCTCACAGACACTCACACTGTCTCACACACACATGCACACTCTCTCACAGACACTCTCAAGCTCTCAACACACATGCGCTCTCTCTTACAGACATACTCACACTCTCTCACGCACACACGCACACTCTCTCACACACACTCACACTCTCTCACAGACACTCCCACTCTCACACACACACGTACACTCTCTCACAGACACTCACACTCTCTCACAGACACACACTCTCTCACACGCACACATACACTCTCTCACAGACACACACACTCTCTCTCACACACACGTACACTCTCTCACAGACACTCACACTCTCTCACACACACACTCTCTCACACGCACACATACACTCTCTCACACACACACGTACACTCTCTCACACACACACGTACACTCTCTCACAGACACTCACACTCTCTCACAGACACACACACTCTCTCTCACACACACGTACACTCTCTCACAGACACTCACACTCTCTCACACACACACTCTCTCACACACACGCAAACACTCACACACATGCGCTCACTCACACACAAACGAACACTCTCACACACTCACACTCTCACACGCAATCGCACACTCTCTTACACACACTCACGCTCTCTCACACACACGCGCACTCTCTCACACACATACACGCACTCTCTCACAGACACTCACACTGTCTCACACACCCATGCACACTCTCTCACAGACACTCTCAAGCTCTCAACACACATGCGCTCTCTCTTACAGACATACTCACACTCTCTCACGCACACACGCACACTCTCTCACACACACTCACACTCTCTCACAGACACTCCCACTCTCACACACACACGCACACTCTCTCACAGACACTCACACTGTCTCACACACACACATACACTCTCTCACAGACACTCACACTCTCTCACAGACACTCTCAAGCTCTCAACACACATGCGCTCTCTCTTACAGACATACTCACACTCTCTCACACACACACGTACACTCTCTCACAGACACTCACTCTCTCACAGACACTCACACTCTCACACACACACGTACACTCTCTGACAGACACTCACACTCTCTCACAGACACACACTCTCTCACACGCACACATACACTCTCTCACACACATACGTACACTCTCTCACACACACACGTACACTCTCTCACAGACACTCACACTCTCTCACAGACACACACACTCTCTCTCACACACACGTACACTCTCTCACAGACACTCACACTCTCTCACACACACACTCTCTCACACACACGCACACACTCACACACATGCACTCACTCACACACAAACGAACACTCTCACACACTCACACTCTCACACGCAATCGCACACTCTCTTACACACACTCACGCTCTCTCACACACACGCGCACTCTCTCACACACACACACGCACTCTCTCACAGACACTCCCACTCTCTCACACACAAACACACTCTCTCTCACACACTTACACTCTCTCACACACTCAAACTCACACACAAAGGCACGCTCTCTTACAGACACACACTCTCTCACACACACACGCACTCTCTCTCACACACACACACACTCTTTCACAGACACTCACTCTCTCACACAGACACGCACTCTCTCTCACAGACGCTCACACACTCTCACACACACACGCACTCTCTCTCACAGACACTCACACTCTCTCTCACACACACGCACACTCTCTCACACACTCATACTCTCACACTCTCTCACACAAACGCACACTCTCTCACAGACACTCACACTCTCTCTCACACACACGCACACTCTCTCACACACTCATACTCTCACACTCTCTCACACACACGCACACTCTCTCACAGACACTCACACTCTCTCACACACACATGTACACTCTCTCACAGACACTCCCACTCTCTCACACACAAACACACTCTCTCTCACACACTTACTCTCTCTCACACACACACTCTCTCACACACACACGCACAGTCTCTCTCACACACACACACACTCTCTCTTACCGACACTCAAACTCTCTCACACTCACTCTCTCACAGACACTCACACTCTCTCTCACACACACACGCATACTCTCTCACACACACACACACACACTCCCTCATGCACACATGCACACTCTCACACACACACGCACTCTCTCACACACACACACACACATTCTCTCACAAACACTCTCTCTCACCCACACACGCACTCTCTCTCACAGACACTCACACACTCTTACACACACACGCACACTCTCTCACCCACACACTCTCTCACGCACACATGCACACTCTCACACACACACACACACACTCTCTCACACACACACGCACACTCTCTCACACACACATTCTCTCACACACACACTCTCTCACACCCACTTGCACACTCTCTCAAGGACACTCACACTTTCTCACACACACACCCACACTCTCTCACAGACACTCACACTCTCTCACACACACCCTCACATACTCTCACACACGCACACTCTCTCACAGACATTCACACTGTCTCACACACACACATACACTCTCTCACAGACACTCACACTGTCTCACACACCCATGCACACTCTCTCACAGACACTCTCAAGCTCTCAACACACATGCGCTCTCTCTTACAGACATACTCACACTCTCTCACGCACACACGCACACTCTCTCACACACACTCACACTCTCTCACAGACACTCCCACTCTCACACACACACGCACACTCTCTCACAGACACTCACACTGTCTCACACACACACATACACTCTCCCACAGACACTCACACTGTCTCACACACACATGCACACTCTCTCACAGACACTCTCAAGCTCTCAACACACATGCGCTCTCTCTTACAGACATACTCACACTCTCTCACGCACACACGCACACTCTCTCACACACACTCACACTCTCTCACAGACACTCCCACTCTCACACACACACGCACGCACACTCTCTCACAGACACTCACACTGTCTCACACACACACATACACTCTCTCACAGACACTCACACTGTCTCACACACATGCACACTCTCTCACAGACACTCTCAAGCTCTCAACACACATGCGCTCTCTCTTACAGACATACTCACACTCTCTCATGCACACACGCACACTCTCTCACACACACTCACACTCTCTCACAGACACACACATTCTCTCACACACACACACGCACACTCTCTCACAGACACTCTCACGCGCTCTCACACACACGCACACTCTTTCACAGACACTCTCACTCTCTCACAGACACACACTCTCTCACACACACACACACTCTCTCACACACTCGCACACTCTCTCATTGACTCTCACACTCTCTCACACACGCACTCTCTCACACACACACTCACACTCTCTCACAGACACTCAGACTCTCTCACACTCTCTCACACATGCTTACTCTTGCACACACTCACTCTCTCTCACACACACTCTCTCTCACACACAGGCACACTCTCACAGACACTCACTCTCTCACACGCGCAGACTCTCTCACACACTCACACTCTCTCACACACACACACACACACACACTCTCTCTCACAGACACTCCCAGTCTCTCACACACAAACACACTCTCTCTCACACACTTACACTCTCTCACACACTCACACTCTCATACGCAATCGCGCACTCTCTTACACACACTCACGCACTCTCTCACACACACACGCACTCTCTCACACACTCACTCTCTCTCACACACTCAAGCTCTCTCACACACACACACACACTCTCTCACAGACACTCACACTCTCTCTCACACACACGCACACTCTCTCACACACTCATACTCTCACACTCTCTCACACACACGCACACTCTCTCACAGACACTCACACTCTCTCACACACACATGTACACTCTCTCACAGACACTCCCACTCTCTCACACACAAACACACTCTCTCTCACACACTTACTCTCTCTCACACACACACTCTCTCACACACACACGCACAGTCTCTCTCACACACACACTCTCTTACCGACACTCAAACTCTCTCACACACACTCTCTCACAGACACTCACACTCTCTCTCACACACACACGCATATTCTCTCTCACACACACACACTCCCTCATGCACACATGCACACTCTCACACACACACGCACTCTCTCACACACACACGCACTCTCTCTCACAGACACTCACACTCTCTTACACACACACGCACACTCTCTCACACACACACTCTCTCTTGCACACATGCACACTCTCACACACACACGCACACTCTCTCACACACACACGCACACTCTCTCACACACACATTCTCTCACACACACACTCTCTCACACCCACTTGCACACTCTCTCACAGACACTCACCCTTTCTCACACACACACCCACACTCTCTCACAGACACTCACACTCTCTCACAGACACACACACTCTCATGCTCTTTCACACACATGCACACTGTCTCACACACTCACTCTCTCTCACACACTCACACTCTCTCACACACACACGCACACTCTCAGACACTCGCACTCTCTCACACACACATGCACACTGTCTTATAGGCACTCACATTCTCTCACACACACACTCACACTCTCTCACAGACACTCCCACTCTCACACACACACGCACACTCTCTCACAGACACTCACACTGTCTCACACACACACACACACACACTCTCTCACAGACACTCACACTGTCTCACACACACATGCACACTCTCTCACAGACACTCTCAAGCTCTCAACACACATGCGCTCTCTCTTACAGACATACTCACACTCTCTCACGCACACACGCACACTCTCTCACACACACTCACACTCTCTCATAAACACACACACTCTCTCATACACACTCTCTCACACACTCACTCTCTCTCACACACACTCACCCTCTCTCATACACACTCACACTCTCTCACACACATTCACCCTCTCTCATACACACTCACACTCTCTCACATACACACTCACACTCTCTCACACGCACGCACACTCTCTCTCACACACTCACACTCTCTCACACAAATGCACTCTATCACAGACATACACACTCTCTCTCACACACTCACACTCTCTCACACACACACGCACACTTTCTCTCACACACGCACACGCACACTCTCTCACACACACACACTCTCTCTCACACACACGCACACTCTCTCATACACTCACACTCTCTCACACACACACTCTCTCACACACACTCACACACTCTCATAAACACCCGCACTTTCTCATACACACACTCTCTCACACTCACTCTCTCACACGCACGCTCACTCTCTTTCACACACTCACACTCTCTCACACAATCTCACACTCTCATATACACTCACACTCTCTCACACACACACACTCACACTCTCTCATAAACACACACACTCTCTCATACACACTCTCTCACACACTCACTCTCTCTCACACACACGCACACGCTCTCTCACACACTCACACTCTCTCACACACTCACACTCTCTCATAAACACTCACACTCTCTCATACACACTCACACTCTCTCACACACACACTCACACTCTCTCATAAACACTCACACTCTCTCATACACACACTCTCTCATACACCCACTCTCTCACACACATGCACACTCTCTCACACACATGCACACTCTCTCTCACACACTCACACTCTCTCACACACATGCACTCTCTCACAGACACGCACACTCTCTCTCACACACTCACACTCTCTCATACACACTCACTCTCTCACACACACACGCACATTCACTCTCACACACTCACATTCTCTCTCACACATGCACACTCTCTCAACACACATGCACGCTCACTCACACACACACTCTCTCACACACACACACGTACACTCTCTCACACACTCACACTCGCTCACACACACATGCACACTCTCTCACACTCACTCACACACACATGCACACTCTCACGCACACTCACACTCTCTCACACACACACACTCCCTCACACACACACGTACACTCTCTCTCACACACGCACACTCATTCACACACACTCACACTCACTCACACACTCACACTCTCTCACACACTCACGCACACGCACACTCTCTCTCACACACTCACACTCTCTGATACACACCCACTCTCTCTCACACACTCACACACACGCACACTCACTCAAACACTCACATTCTGTCATACACACTCACACTCACTCATACACACAAATTCTCTCTCACAAAGGCACGCTCTCTCTCACACACACGCACACTCTCTCTCACACACTCGCACTCTCTCACACACACACGCACACTCACTCTCACACACTCACACACGCACACTCTCTCTCACACACTCACACTCTCTCATACACACTCACTCTCTCACACACACACGCACATTCACTCTCACACACTCACATTCTCTCTCACACACGCACACTCTCTCACACACACACGCACGCTCACTCACACACACACTCTCTCACACACACACGTACACTCTCTCACACACTCACACTCGCTCACACACACATGCACACTCTCTCACACTCACTCACACACACATGCACACTCTCTCTCACACACACTCACACTCTCTCACACACACACACTCCCTCACACACACACGTACACTCTCTCTCACACACGCACACTCACTCACACACACTCACACTCACTCACACACTCACACTCTCTCACACACACACGCACTCTCTCTCACACACTCACACTCTCTGACACACACCCACTCTCTCTCACACACTCACACACACACGCACACTCACTCAAACACTCACACTCTCTCATACACACTCACACTCACTCATACACACAAATTCTCTCTCACAAAGGCACGCTCTCTCTCACACACACTCACACTCTCTCACACTCACACTCTCTCACACACACTCACACTCTCTCACACACACGCACACTCTCTCACACACACTCACACTCTCTCATCCACACTCACACTCTCTCACAACACTCACACTCTCTCACACACACTCACACTCTCTCACACTCACACTCTCTCACACATACTCACACTCTCACACTCACACTCTCTCACACACACTCACACTCTCTCACACACTCACACTCCCTCTCACACACTCACACTCTCTCACACACTCACACTCTCTCACACACATTCCTGAAGAAGGGCTTATGCCCAAAACGTCGATTCTCCTGTTCCCTGGATGCTGCCTGACCTGCTGCGCTTTTCCAGCAACACATTTTCAGCTCTCTCACACACACGCACACTCTCTCACACACACGCACACTCTCTCACACACACTCACACTCTCTCACACACACGCACACTCTCTCTCACACACTCACATGCTCTCACACAAATGCACTCTCTCACAGACATACACATTCTCTCACACACACTCACTCTCTCACACACACACATGCACTCTCACTCACACGCGCACACTCTCTCACACTCTCTCACACACACGCACACTCTCTCTCACACACACACTCTCTCACACAAATGCACTCTATCACAGACATACACACTCTCTCACACACACTCACACTCTCTCACACACACGCACACTCTCTCTCACACACTCACACTCTCTCACACAAACACTCTCTCACACACACTCACACCCTCTCATAAACACCCGCACTCTCTCATACACACACTCTCTCACACTCACTCTCTCTCACACGCACGCACACTCTCTCTCACACACTCACACTCTCTCACACAAATACACTCTCTCACAGACATACACACTCTCTCACACATACGCGCACACTCTCTCTCACACACGCACACTCTTACTCACACACTCACATTCTCCCTCACACACACTCTCTCTCACACAATCACACTATCTCACACACACACACTCTCTCACACACACGCATACTCTCTCACACACACACACACTCTCTCTCACACACTCACTCTCTCACACACACACACGCACACTCTCTCTCACACACTCACACTCTCTCACACACACTCACACTCTCTCATAAACACACACTCTCTCATACACACACTCTCTCACACACTCACTCTCTCTCACACACACGCACACTCTCTCTCACACACTCACACTCTCTCACACACTCACACTCTCACAGACATACACACTCTCTCTCTCACACACACGCACACTCTCTCTCACACAATCACACTCTCTCATATACACTCACACTTTCTCACACACACACACTCACACTCTCTCATAAACACACACACTCTCTCATACACACACTCTCTCACACACTGACTCTCTCTCACACACACGCACACGCTCTTTCACACACTCACACTCTCTCACACTCACACTCTCTCACAGACATACACACTCTCTCTCTCACACAAATGCACACTCTCTCATAAACACTCACACTCTCTCATACACACTCACACTCTCTCACACACACACTCACACTCTCTCATAAACACTCACACTCTCTCATACACACACTCTCTCATACACCCACTCTCTCACACACACGCACACTCTCTCTCATACACTCACACTCTCTCACACAAATGCACTCTCTCACAGACATACACACTCTCTCTCAAACACACGCACACTCTCTCTCACACACTCACACTCTCTCACACACACACACACACTCTCTCATAAACACGCTCTCTCTCACACACACACGCACACTCTCTCATACACACTCACACTCTCTCACAGACACTCACACTCTCTCTCACACACACACACTCTCTCACACACTCACACTCTCTCACACAAACACGCACAATCTCTCTCACACACTCACACTCTCTCTCATACACACACTCTCTCACACTCACTCTCTCTCACACGCACGCACACTCTCTCTCACACACTCACACTCTCTCACACAAATGCACTCTATCACAGACATACACACTCTCTCTCACACACTCACACTCTCTCACACACAAACGCACACTCTCTCTCACACACTCACACTCTCTCACACACACTCTCTCTCACACACACTCACACTCTCTCATAAACACCCGCACTCTCTCATACACACACTCTCTCACACTCACTCTCTCTCACACGCACGCACACTCTCTCTCACACACTCACACTCTCTCACACAAATGCACTCTCTCACAGACACGCACACTCTCTCACACATACGCGCACACTCTCTCTCACACACGCACACTCTTACTCACACACTCACATTCTCCCTCACACACACTCTCTCTCACACAATCACACTATCTCACACACACACACTCTCTCACACACACGCATACTCTGTCACACACGCATGCACACTCTCTCTCACACACGCACACTCTCTCACACTCATTCACACACTCACACTCTCTCACACACACTCACACAAACACACACTCTCTCTCACACACACACTCTCTCACACACACATGCACACTCTCTCATACACACTCACACCCTCTCACACACACACACTCTCTCTCACACACTCACACTCTCTCACACAAATGCACTCTCTCACAGACATACACACTCTCTCAAACACACGCACACTCTCTCTCACACACAAATGCACTCTCTCACACACACACACTGTCATAAACACACACTCTCTCACACACACACGCAGACTCTCTCGTACACACTCACACTCTCTCAGAGACACTCACACTCTCTCTCACACACGCACACTCTCTCACGCACTCACACTCTCTCACACAAATACGCACAATCTCTCTCACACACTCACACTCTCTCTCACACACACACTCTCCCACATACACACACTCTCTCACACACACACATGCACTCTCTCATACACACTCACACTCTCTCACACACATGCACACTCTCTCTCACACACTCACACCCTCTCACACACACACACTCTCTCTCACACACTCACACTCTATCAAAAACACTCAGACTCTCTCATACACACACTCTCTCACACACTCACTCTCTCTCACACACACCACACTCTCTCTCACACACTCGCACTCTCTCACACACACACGCACACTCACTCTCACACACTCACACTCTCTCACACACGCACACTCTCTCTCACACACTCACACTCTCTCACACACACGCACACTCACTCTCACACACTCACACTCTCTCTCACACACTCACACTCTCTCACACACACGCACACTCTCTCTCACACACTCACACTCTCTCAAACACACTCACTCTCTCACACACACACGCACATTCACTCTCACACACTCACATTCTCTCTCACACATGCACACTCTCTCACACACACTCACACTCTCTCACACACACACGTACACTCTCTCTCACACACTCACACTCGCTCACACACACATGCACACTCTCTCACACTCTCTCACACACACACGCACACTCTCTCTCACACACACGCACACTCACTCACACACACGCACACACACTCACACACTCACACTCTCTCACACACACACGCACACTCTCTCTCACACACTCACACTCTCTGACACACACCCACTCTCTCTCACACACTCACACTCTCTCACACACTCACGCACACTCACTCAAACACTCACACTCTCCCATACACACTCACACTCACTCACACACACAAATTCTCTCTCACACACGCACGCTCTCACACGCTCACACTCTCTCACACGCACACACTCACTCATACACACTCACACTCTTTCACACACACACACACTCACTCGCACACACACACTCTCTCACACACACACTCTCTCATACACACTTAAACTCTCTCACACACACGCGCACACTCACTCACACTCTCTCACACACACACGCACACTCTCTCGCACACACACTCACACTCTCTCACACACACACACTGTCTCATATACAGTCACACTCTCTCACACATACACGCACACTCACTCACACACACACACTCTCTCTCACACACGCACCCTGTCTCACACACACGCACATTCACTCACACACTC
>NW_028270139.1:173823846-173828846 GCF_037043375.1 Chiloscyllium plagiosum | reverse complement strand
TCACATTCTCTGACACACGCACGCACAAACTCTCTCTCACACACACACACACACTCTCTCTCACACACGCGCCCTGTCTCACACACACGCACACTCACTCACACACTCACACTCTCTCACACACACACACTCTCTCTCACACACGCACACTCTCTCTCACACACTCACACTCTCTCACACATGCACACACACTTTCTCTCACACACTCACACTCTCTCACACACACGCATGCACACAATCTCTCACACACACACACTCTCACACACACACGCACACTCTCTCTGACACACGCACACTCTCTCTCACACACACTCACACTCACTCACACACACACGCACACTCACTCACAGATGCATGCAGACTTTCTCTCACACATTCACACTCT
Source organism: Chiloscyllium plagiosum (assembly GCF_037043375.1). NCBI lineage: Eukaryota > Metazoa > Chordata > Chondrichthyes > Orectolobiformes > Hemiscylliidae > Chiloscyllium > Chiloscyllium plagiosum. The sequence goes on along the minus strand of NW_028270139.1, from coordinate 173,828,461 downwards.
CTCACACACACACGCACACTCTCTCTCACACACACACTCTCTCACACACGCACGCACAATCTCTCACCCTCACACTCTCTCACACACACATGCACACTCTCTCTCACACATACACTCTCTCACACACTCTCACACACACACACTCTCTCATACACACTCACACTCACTCACACACACGCACTCTCTCTTACAGGCACTCACACTCTCTCATAAACACACGCGCACTCTCTCACAGACACTCCCACTCTTTCACACACACACGCACACTCTCTCTTTCAGACTCTCACACTCTCATAAACACACACGCACTCTCTCATACAGGCACTCACACTCTCTCATAAACACACGCGCACTCTCTCACAGACACTCCCACTCTTTCACACACACACGCACACTCTCTCTTTCAGACTCTCACACTCTCTCATAAACACACACGCACTCTCTCTCTTACAGGCACTCACACTCTCTCATAAACACACGCACACTCTCTCACAGACACTCATACTCTTTCACACACACACACACACTCTCTTTCAGACTCTCACACTCTCTCATAAACACGCACACACACTCTCTCACAGACACTCCCACTCTCACACACACACGCACTCTCTCACGCACACACGCGAACACTCACACACACACACTCTCTCACACACACACGCACACACTCTCACGCACACACGCACTCTCTCACGCACACACGCGAACACTCACACACACACACTCTCTCACACACACACGCACACACTCTCACGCACACATTCTCTCACACACACTCTCTCACACCCACTCGCACACTCTCTCACAGACACTCACACTCTCTCACACACACGCACACTCTCTCACAGACACACACTCTCTCACACACTCTCTCACAGACACTCATACTCTCTCACACACACGCACACTCTCTCACACACACATGTGCACCCTCTCGCAGACACTCACACTGTCTCACACACACATACTCTCTCACACACACGCACACTCTCTCAAACACACACACACACTCTCTTACAGACACTCACACTCTCTCACACACACACTCGCACACTCTCTCTCACACACACACACACACACATGCACACTCTCTCACACACATATGCACACTCTCTCACACACACTCTCTCTCACACACACACATGCACACTCTCTCACACACATTCGCACACTCTCACACACACACTCTCTCACACACACAGACACATGCACACTCTCTCACACACACACGCACACTCACTCACTCACACTCTCTCACACACACACACACACACACACTCTCTCTCACACACTCACACTCTCTCACACAAATGCACTCTCTCACAGACATACACACTCTCTCAAACACACGCACACTCTCTCACACACACACACACACTCATACACACTCACACTCTCTCCCAGACACTCACACTCTCTCACACACACACGCACTCTCTCACACACTCACACTCTCTCACACAAACACGCACAATCTCTCTCACACACTCACACTCTCTCTCACACACACACTCTCTCACACACACACACTCTCATACACACTCAAACTCTCTCACACACACGCGCACACTCACTCATACTCTCTCACACACACACGCACACTCTCTCGCACACACACTCACACTCTCACACACACACACTCTCTCATATACAGTCACACTCCCTCACATACGCGCACACTCACTCACACACACACACTCTCTCTCACACACTCACACTCTCTCACACACACACGCACACTCACTCAAACACTCACACTCTCTCATACACACACACTCTCTCACACACACAATTTCTCTCTCACACACGCACACACTCCCTCACACACTCACACTCTCTCACACACTCACACTCTCTCATACACACTCACACTCTCTCACACACACGCATAATCTCTCTCACACACTCACACTCTCTCACACACACACGCACACTCACTCACACACTCTCACTCTCTCACACACGCACACACACACTCTCTCTCACACACACACACTCACACACACACGCACACTCTCTCTCACACACGCACACGCTCACTAACACACTCACACTCTCTCACACACACACGCACACTCACTCACACACGCATGCACACTCTCTCACACACTCACACTCACTCACACACGCACACACCCTCACATGCACGCACACTCTCTCACACACACACACACACACACTCTCTCATAAACACACACTCTCACACGCACACTCTCTCATACACACTCACACTCTCTCTCACACACGCACACTCTCTCACACACTCACACTCTCTCACACAAACACGCATAATCTCTCTCACACACTCACACTCTCTCTCACACACACACACTCTCTCACACACACATGCACACTCTCTCATACACACTCACACTCTCTCACACACACATGCACACTCTCTCTCACACACTCACACCCTCTCACACACACACACTCTCTCTCACACACTCACACTCTCTCACACAAATGCACTCTCTCACAGACATACACACTCTCTCAAACACACGCACACTCTCTCTCACACACTCACACTCTCTCTCACACACACACACTCTCTCATAAACACACACTCTCTCACACACACACGCACACTCTCTCATACACACTCACACTCTCTCACAGACACTCACACTCTCTCTCACACACGCACATTCTCTCACACACTCACACTCTCTCACACAAACATGCACAATCTCTCTCACACACTCACACTCTCTCTCACACACTCACTCTCTCACACACGCACGCACACTCTCTCTCACACACTCACACTCTCTCACACACACACTCACACTCTCTCACTCACTCACACTCTCTCAGACACACACGCACACTCACTCACACACACTCTCTCACACACACACTCTCTCATTCACACTCACACTCACTCACACACACACACACTCTCATACACACTCACACTCTCTCACACACACACGCACATTCACTCACACACACACACTCTCTCACACACACACACTCTCTCATACACACTCACACTCTCTCACACACACACGCATTCACTCACAAACTCACATTCTCTGACACACGCACGCACAAACTCTCTCTCACACACACACACACACTCTCTCTCGCACACGCGCCCTGTCTCACACACACGCACACTCACTCACACACTCACACTCTCTCACACGCACACACTCTCTCTCACACACGCACACTCTCTCTCACACACTCACACTCTCTCACACACGCACACACACTTTCTCTCACACACTCACACTCTCTAACACACACGCATGCACACAATCTCTCACACACACACACTCTCACACACACACGCACACTCTCTCTGACACACGCACACTCTCTCTCACACACACTCACACTCACTCACACACACACGCACACTCACTCACAGATGCATGCAGACTTTCTCTCACACATTCACACTCTCTCACACACACACGCACACTCTCTCTCACACACACACTCTCTCACACACACACGCACACTCTCTCTCACACACACACTCTCTCACACACGCACGCACAATCTCTCACCCTCACACTCTCTCACACACACATGCACACTCTCTCAGACACACACTCTCTCACACACTCTCACACACACACACTCTCTCATACACACTCACACTCACTCACACACACGCACTCTCTCTTACAGGCACTCACACTCTCTCATAAACACACGCGCACTCTCTCACAGACACTCCCACTCTTTCACACACACACGCACACTCTCTCTTTCAGACTCTCACACTCTCTCATAAACACGCACGCACTCTCTCTTACAGGCACTCACACTCTCTCATAAACACACACGCACTCTCTCTCTTACAGGCACTCACACTCTCTCATAAACACACGCACACTCTCTCACAGACACTCATACTCTTTCACACACACACACACACTCTCTTTCAGACTCTCACACTCTCTCATAAACACGCACACACACTCTCTCACAGACACTCCCACTCTCACACACACACGCACTCTCTCACGCACACACGCGAACACTCACACACACACACTCTCTCACACACACACTCTCACGCACACACGCACTCTCTCACGCACACACGCGAACACTCACACACACACACTCTCTCACACACACACGCACACACTCTCACGCACACACGCACTCTCTCACGCACACACGCGAACACTCACACACACACACTCTCTCACACACACATGCACACTCACATGCACATTCTCTCACACACACACACACGCACACTCTCTCACACACACATTCTCTCACACACACTCTCTCACACCCACTCGCACACTCTCTCACAGACACTCACACTCTCTCGCACACACGCACACTCTCTCACAGACACACTCTCTCACACACTCTCTCACAGACACTCATACTCTCTCACACACACGCACACTCTCTCACACACACATGTGCACCCTCTCGCAGACACTCACACTGTCTCACACACACACACTCTCTCACACTCACGCACACTCTCTCAAACACACACACACACTCTCTTACAGACACTCACACTCTCTCACACACACACTCGCACACTCTCTCTCACACACACGCACACACACATGCACACTCTCTCACACACATATGCACACTCTCTCACACACACTCTCTC
>NW_028270139.1:173771346-173816346 GCF_037043375.1 Chiloscyllium plagiosum | reverse complement strand
ACACACACACGCATTCACTCACAAACTCACATTCTCTGACACACGCACGCACAAACTCTCTCTCACACACACACACACACTCTCTCTCACACACGCGCCCTGTCTCACACACACGCACACTCACTCACACACTCACACTCTCTCACACACACACACTCTCTCTCACACACGCACACTCTCTCTCACACACTCACACTCTCTCACACACGCACACACACTTTCTCTCACACACTCACACTCTCTAACACACACGCATGCACACAATCTCTCACACACACACACTCTCACACACACACGCACACTCTCTCTCACACACACTCACACTCACTCACACACACACGCACACTCACTCACAGATGCATGCAGACTTTCTCTCACACATTCACACTCTCTCACACACACACGCACACTCTCTCTCACACACACACTCTCACACACGCATGCACAATCTCTCACCCTCACACTCTCTCACACACACATGCACACTCTCTCTCACACACACACTCTCTCACACACTCTCACACACACACACTCTCTCATACACACTCGCACTCACTCACACACACGCACTCTCTCTTACAGGCACTCACACTCTCTCATAAACACACGCGCACTCTCTCACAGACACTCCCACTCTTTCACACACACACACACACTCTCTTTCAGACTCTCACACTCTCTCATAAACACGCACACACACTCTCTCACAGACACTCCCACTCTCACACACACACGCACTCTCTCACGCACACACGCGAACACTCACACACACACACACTCTCTCACACACACACGCACACACTCTCACGCACACACGCACTCTCTCACGCACACACGCGAACACTCACACACACACTCTCTCACACACACACGCACACACTCTCACGCACACACGCACTCTCTCACGCACACACGCGAACAATCACACACACACACTCTCTCACACACACATGCACACTCACATGCACATTCTCTCACACACACACACGCACACTCTCTCACACACATATTCTCTCACACACACTCTCTCACACCCACTCGCACACTCTCTCACAGACACTCACACTCTCTCACACACACGCACACTCTCTCACAGACACACACTCTCTCACACACTCTCTCACAGACACTCATACTCTCTCACACACACGCACACTCTCTCACACACACATGTGCACCCTCTCGCAGACACTCACACTGTCTCACACACACACACTCTCTCACACACACGCACACTCTCTCAAACACACACACACACTCTCTTACAGACACTCACACTCTCTCACACACACACTCGCACACTCTCTCTCACACACACACACACACACATGCACACTCTCTCACACACATATGCACACTCTCTCACACACACTCTCTCTCACACACACATGCACACTCTCTCACACACATTCGCACACTCTCTCACACACACTCTCTCACACACACAGACACATGCACACTCTCTCACACACACACGCACACTCACTCACTCACACTCTCTCTCACACACACACACACACACTCTCTCTCACACACTCACACTCTCTCACACAAATGCACTCTCTCACAGACATACACACTCTCTCAAACACACGCACACTCTCTCTCACACACACACACTCTCTCACACACACACACACTCTCTCATAAACACACACTCTCTCACACACACACGCACACTCATACACACTCACACTCTCTCCCAGACACTCACACTCTCTCTCACACACGCACTCTCTCACACACTCACACTCTCTCACACAAACACGCACAATCTCTCTCACACACTCACACTCTCTCTCACACACACACTCTCTCACACACACACACTCTCATACACACTCAAACTCTCTCACACACACGCGCACACTCACTCATACTCTCTCACACACACACGCACACTCTCTCGCACACACACTCACACTCTCACACACACACACTCTCTCATATACAGTCACACTCCCTCACATACGCGCACACTCACTCACACACACACACTCTCTCTCACACACTCACACTCTCTCACACACACACGCACACTCACTCAAACACTCACACTCTCTCATACACACACACTCTCTCACACACACAATTTCTCTCTCACACACGCACACACTCCCTCACACACTCACACTCTCTCACACACTCACACTCTCTCATACACACTCACACTCTCTCACACACACGCATAATCTCTCTCACACACTCACACTCTCTCACACACACACGCACACTCACTCACACACTCTCACTCTCTCACACACGCACGCACACACTCTCTCTCACACACACACACTCACACACACACGCACACTCTCTCTCACACACGCACACGCTCACTAACACACACACTCTCACACTCTCTCACACACACACGCACACTCACTCACACACGCATGCACACTCTCTCACACACTCACACTCTCTTACATACACATACACACTCTCTCTCTCACACTCACACTCACTCACACACGCACACACCCTCACATGCACGCACACTCTCTCACTCAAACACTCACACTCTCTCATACACACACACTCTCTCACACACACAATTTCTCTCTCACACACGCACACACTCCCTCACACACTCACACTCTCTCACACACTCACACTCTCTCATACACACTCACACTCTCTCATACACACTCACACTCTCTCACAGACACTCACACTCTCTCTCACACACGCACACTCTCTCACACACTCACACTCTCTCACACAAACACGCACAATCTCTCTCACACACTCACACTCTCTCTCACACACACACACTCTCTCACACACACATGCACACTCTCTCATACACACTCACACTCTCTCACACACACATGCACACTCTCTCTCACACACTCACACCCTCTCACACACACACACTCTCTCACACACTCACACTCTCTCACACAAATGCACTCTCTCACAGACATACACACTCTCTCAAACACACGCACACTCTCTCTCACACACTCACACTCTCTCTCACACACACATACTCTCACATAAACACACACTCTCTCACACACACACGCAGACTCTCTCATACACACTCACACTCTCTCACAGACACTCACACTCTCTCTCACACACGCACATTCTCTCACACACTCACACTCTCTCACACAAACATGCACAATCTCTCTCACACACTCACACTCTCTCTCACACACTCACTCTCTCACACACGCATGCACACTCTCTCTCACACACTCACACTCTCTCACACACACACTCTCACTCTCTCACTCACTCACACTCTCTCAGACACACACGCACACTCACTCACACACACTCTCTCACACACACACTCTCTCATTCACACTCACACTCACTCACACACACACACACACTCTCATACACACTCACACTCTCTCACACACACACGCACATTCACTCACACACACACACTCTCTCACACACACACACTCTCTCATACACACTCACACTCTCTCACACACACACGCATTCACTCACAAACTCACATTCTCTGACACACGCACGCACAAACTCTCTCTCACACACACACACACACACACTCTCTCTCACACACGCGCCCTGTCTCACACACACGCACACTCACTCACACACTCACACTCTCTCACACACACACACTCTCTCTCACACACGCACACTCTCTCTCACACACACACTCTCTCACACACGCACACACACTTTCTCTCACACACTCACACTCTCTCACACACACGCATGCACACAATCTCACACACACACACACTCTCACACACACACGCACACTCTCTCTCACACACACACACTCTCTCTCACACACACTCACACTCACTCACACACACACGCACACTCACTCACAGATGCATGCAGACTTTCTCTCACACATTCACACTCTTTCACACACACACGCACACTCTCTCACACACACACTCTCTCACACACGCACGCACAATCTCTCACCCTCATACTCTCTCACACACACATGCACACTCTCTCTCACACACACACTCTCTCACACACTCTCACACACACACACTCTCTCATACACACTCACACTCGCTCACACACACGCACTCTCTCTTACAGGCACTCACACTCTCTCATAAACACACGCGCACTCTCTCACAGACACTCCCACTCTTTCACACACACACGCACACTCTCTCTTTCAGACTCTCACACTCTCTCATAAACACACACGCACTCTCTCTCTTACAGACACTCACACTCTCTCATAAACACACACACACACTCTCACAGACACTCCCACTCTCACACACACACGCACTCTCTCACGCACACACGCGAACACTCACACACACACACTCTCTCACACACACACGCACACTCTCTCACGCACACACGCACTCTCTCACGCACACACGCGAACACTCACACACACACACTCTCTCACACACACATGCACACTCACATGCACATTCTCTCACACACACACACACACGCACACTCTCTCACACGCACATTCTCTCACACACACTCTCTCACACCCACTCGCACACTCTCTCACAGACACTCACACTCTCTCACACACACGCACTCTCTCTCACAGACACTCACACTCTCTCACAGACTCTCACACTCTCACACACACGCACTCTTTCTCACAGATACTCATACTCTCTCACACACACACGCACACTCTCTCACGCACACACACACACTCTCTCACAGACTCTCACACTCTCTCACACACATACGCACACTCTCTCACAGACACACGTACACTCTCTCACACACACACACTCTCTCACAGACTCTCACACTCTCTCACACACACACGCACACTCCCTCACAGACGCTCACAGTCTCTCATACACACACGCACACTCTCTCACACACACTCACACACTCTCTCACAGACACTCACACTCTTTCACACACACACACACACTCTCTCTTTCAGACTCTCACACTCTCTCATAAACACACACGCACACTCTCTCACAGACACTCCCACTCTCACACACACACGCACTCTCTCACGCACACACGCGAACACTCACACACACACACACACACTCTCTCACACACACACGCACACACTCTCACGCACACACGCACTCTCTCACGCACACACGCGAACACACACACACACACTCTCTCACACACATGCACATTCTCACACACACATTCTCTCACACACACAATCTCTCACACACACTCGCACACTCTCTCACACACATGCACACTCTCTCACACACATGCACACTCTCTCACACACACATTCTCTCACACTCACACTCTCACACACTCGCACACTCTCTCACACACATATTCTCTCACACACACAATCTTTCACACACACTCGCACACTCTCTCACAGACTCTCACACTCTCTCACACACACACGCACTCTCTCTCACAGACACTCACACTCTTTCACACACACATGCACACTCTCTCACACACACATTCTCTCACACGCACACTCTCTCACACACACGCACACTCTCACAGACGCACATGCTCTCTCACACACACGCACTCTCTCTCACAGACACTCGCACTCTCACAGACACTCACACTCACACACACGCACTCTTTCTCACAGATACTCATACTCTCTCACACACACGCACACTCTCTCATGCACACACACACTCTCTCACACACATGCACACTCTCTCACAGACTCTCACACTCTCTCACACACACACGCACACTCCCTCAGACACTCACACTCTCTCACAGACACTCACACCCTCTCACACACACACGAACACTCTCTAACAGACACACACACTCTCTCTCACAGACACACACACTCTCTCTCACACACACACTCTCTCACGCAGACACACAAACTCTCTCACAGACACTCCCACTTCCTCACAGACACTCACACTCTCTCTCACAGACACTCACACTCTCTCCCACACACACGCACACTCTCTTACACACACACACACACTCTCTCTCACACACAATCACTCTCTAACACACTCACAATCTCACACACTCACACTCACACACGCACATTCTCCCACAGACACTCTCACTCTCTCGCACACAAACGCACTCTCTCTTACACACACATTCTCTTACAGACACTCACCTCTCTCACACACACGCGCACTCTCTCAAAGACACACTCTCTCAAACACACTCGCATTCTCTCACAGACACTCACACTCTCTCTCTCACACACACTCTCTCACAGACACTCACACTCTCTCACGCAAAATCGCACACTCTCACACACTCACTCTCTCACACACTCACACTCTCTCGCACACAAACACACACTCTCTCACAGACACTCACACTCTCTCACATACAATCGCACACCCTTACAGACACTCACACTCTCTCACGCACACACACTCTCTCTTTCAGATTCTCACACTCTCTCATAAACACACACGCACACTCTCTCACAGACACTCCCACTCACACACACACGCACTCTCTCACGCACACACACGAACACTCACACACACACACACACACACACACTCTCTCACGCACACATGCACTCTCTCACGCACACGCGCGAACACTCACACACACGTACTCTCTCACACACACGCACACTCTCTCACACGCACATTCTCTCACACACACTCTCTCACACCCACTCGCACACTCTCTCACAGACACTCACACTCTCTCACACACACGCACACTCTCTCACAGACACTCACTCTCTCACACACACTCACTCTCTCACATACAATCGCACACCCTTACAGACCTCACACTCTCTCACAGACACTCCACTCTCACACACACACTCACTCTCTCTCACACACTCACCCCTCTCTCACATACAATCGCACACCCTTACAGACACTCACACTCTCTCACGCACACACACACACTCTCTCTTTCAGACACACACACTCTCTCATAAACACACACTCACACTCTCTCACAGACACTCCCACTCTCACACACACACACACTCTCTCTTTCAGACACACACACTCTCTCATAAACACACACTCACACTCTCTCACAGACACTTCCACTCTCACACACATGCACACTCTCTCTTTCAGACTCTCACACTCTCTCATAAACACACACGCACACTCTCTCACAGACACTCACACTCTTTCACACACACACACACACTCTCTCTTTCAGACTCTCACATTCTCTCATAAACACACACTCACACTTTCTCACAGACATTCCCACTCTCACACACACAAGCACGTTCTCTCACGCACACACGCGAACACACACACACGCACTCTCTCACACAAACACGCACACTCTCTCACACGCACATTCTCTCACACACACTCTCTCACACCCACTCGCGCACTCTCTCACACACACTCTCTCACACCCACTCGCGCACTCTCTCACAAACACTCACACTCTCTCACACACACACAAACTCTCTCACAGACACACACTTTCTCACAGACACTCACACTCTCTCTCACAGACACTCACACTCTCTCACACACACACACAATCACTCTCTCACGCACTCACACTCTCACACTCACACACGCACACACGCACACTCTCCCACAGACACTCACACTCTCTCGCACACAAACGCACTCTCTCTCACTCACAAACTCTCTCACACACTGACTCTCTCGCACACTCACACTCTCTCACACACAATCACACATTCTCTTACAGACACTCACACACACACACGCGCACTCTGTCAAAGACACACTCTCTCTCACACATACTCGCACTCTCTCACAGACACTCACACTCTCTCTCACACACACACTCTCTCACAGACACTCACACTTTCTCACGCAAAATCGCACACTCTCACACACTCACTCTCTCATACACTCACACTCTCTCGCACACAAACACACACTCTCTCACAGACACTCATGCTCTCTCTCACACACTCACTATCTTGCACACTCACATTCTCTCACAAACAATTGCACACTCTCTTACAGACACTCACACTCTCTCTCACACACACGCGCACTCTCTCAAAGACACACTCTCTCACACACACTCGCATTCTCTCACAGACACTCACACTCTCTCTCACACACTCACTCTCTCACACACTCACACTCTCTCACACACAAACACACACTCTCTCACAGACACTCCTGCTCTCTCACACACTCACTCTCTCTCACACACTCACTCTCTCTCACACACTCACACTCTCTCACATACAATCGCACACCCTTACAGACACTCACACTCTCTCACGCACACACACACACACACACTCTCTCTTTCAGACACACACACTCTCTCATAAACACGCACTCACACTCTCTCACAGACACTCCCACTCTCACACACACGCACACTCTCTCTATCAGACTCTCACACTCTCTCATAAACACACACGCACTCTCTCTTACAGGCACTCACACTCTCTCATAAACACACGCACACTCTCTCACAGACACTCACACTCTCACACACACACGCACTCTCTCTCACACACGCACACTCTCTCTCACACACTCAGACTCTCTCACATACAATCGCACACCCTTACAGACACTCACACTCTCTCACGCACACACACACACTCTCTCTTTCAGACACACACACTCTCTCATAAACACACACTCACACTCTCTCACAGACACTCCCACTCTCACACACACGCACACTCTCTCTTTCAGACTCTCACACTCTCTCATAAACACACACACACTCTCTCACAGACACTCCCACTCTCACACACACACTCTCTCTTACAGGCACTCACACTCTCTCATAAACACACGCGCACTCTCTCACAGACACTCACACTCTTTCACACACACACACACACTCTCTCTTTCAGACTCTCACACTCTCTCATAAACACACACGCACACTCTCTCACAGACACTCCCACTCTCACACACACACGCACTCTCTCACGCACACACGCGAACACTCACACACACACACTCTCTCACACACACACGCACACTCTCTCACGCACACACGCGAACACTCACACACACACACTCTCTCATAAACACACACACACTCTCTCACGCACACACGCACTCTCTCACGCACTCACGCGAACACTCACACACACGCACTCTCTCACACACACATGCACACTCTCTCACATACAATCGCACACCCTTACAGACACTCACACTCTCTCACGCACACACACACACACACACTCTCTCTTTCAGACACACACACTCTCTCATAAACACGCACTCACACTCTCTCACAGACACTCCCACTCTCACACACACGCACACTCTCTCTATCAGACTCTCACACTCTCTCATAAACACACACGCACTCTCTCTTACAGGCACTCACACTCTCTCATAAACACACGCACACTCTCTCACAGACACTCACACTCTCACACACACACGCACACTCTCTCTCACACACTCAGACTCTCTCACATACAATCGCACACCCTTACAGACACTCACACTCTCTCACGCACACACACACACTCTCTCTTTCAGACACACACACTCTCTCATAAACACACACGCACACTCTCTCACAGACACTCCCACTCTCACACACACACGCACTCTCTCACGCACACACGCGAACACTCACACACACACACTCTCTCACACACACATGCACACTCTCTCACGCACACACGCGAACACTCACACACACACACTCTCTCATAAACACACACACACTCTCTCACGCACACACGCACTCTCTCACGCACTCACGCGAACACTCACACACACGCACTCTCTCACACACACATGCACACTCTCTCACACGCACATTCTCTCACACACATTCTCTCTCACACACACGCACACTCTCTCACACGCACATTCTCTCAAACACACTCTCTCACACCCACTCGTGCACTCTCTCACAGACACTCACACTCTCTCACACACACGCACACTCTCTCACAGACACACACTCTCTCACACACACGCACACTCTCTCACAGACACTCATACTCTCTCACACACACGCACACTCTCTCACACACACATGTGCACCCTCTCGCAGACACTCACACTGTCTCACACACACACTCTCTCACACACACGCACACTCTCTCAAACACACACACACACTCTTACAGACACTCACACTCTCTCACACACAGACACTCACACTCACTCACACACACACACACACACATGCACACTCTCTCACACACATATGCACACTCTCTCACACACACACTCTCTCTCACACACACACATGCACACTCTCTCACACACATACGCACTCTCTCTCACACACACACACTCTCTCACACACATACGCACACTCTCTCACACACACACACTCTCTCACACACACAGACACATGCACACTCTCTCACACACATACGCACACTCTCTCACACACACCCGCACACTCTCTCACACACACACGTACACTCTCTCACAGACACGCCATTCTCTCACAGCCACTCACGCACGCTCACACACACGCACTCTCTCTCACAGACACACACGCTCTCTCACACACACGCACACTCTCTCACAAACACTCACGCTCTCTCCCACACATATGCACACTCTCTCACAGACACTCACGCTCTCTCACACACACGCACACTCTCTCACAGACACTCACATTCTCTCACAGACACTCACGCTCTCTCACACACACGCGCACTCTCTTACTCACACGCACACTCTCTCACACACACTCATGCTCTCTCACACACACACACACACACACACGCACACTCTCTCACGGACACTCACACTTCTCACACACACACGCACACTCACTCACACACACATTTTCTCACACACACACACTCTCACACACACACTCGCACACTCTCTCACAGACACATACTTTCTCACAGACACTCACGCTCTCTCACAGGCACTCACTCTCTCACTCACAAACGTACACTCTCTCACAGACACTCACACTCTCTCACACACACGCACAGTCTCTTACACACATTCACGCTCTCTCACAAACACTCACACTGTCTCACAGACACTCACGCTCCCTGACAGACACTCACGCTCTCTCACAGGCACTCACACTCACTCACACACAAACGCAACATCTCTCACAGGCACTCACCCTCACTCACACACAAACGTACACTCTCTCACAGGCACTCACACTCTCTCACACATAAACGTACACTCTCTCGCAGACACTCACACTCTCTCACTCACACACGCGCACTCTCTCACACACATGCATACTCACAGACACACATACTCTCACACACACACACTCATTCTCTCTCACAGGCACTCACACTCTCTCACACACACACGCACACTCTCTCACAGACTGTCACACTCTCTCACACACACACACGCACACTCTCACACACGCATTCTCTCACACACACACTCTCTCACACCCACTCGCGCACTCTCTCACAGACCCTCACACTCTCTCACACACACACACACGCACACTCTCTCTCACACACATTCTCTCACACACGCTCACACTCTCCCACAGACACTCACGCTCTCTCACACACACAGGCACACTCTCTCACAGACACTCACACTCTCACACACACACGTGCACTCTCTCAAAGACACTCACTCTCTCACAGACACTCACACTCCCTCACACTCTCTCACACACACGCTTACTCTCGCACACTCTCTCTCTCACACACTCACCCTTTCTCACACACAATCACACACTCTCTTATAGACGCTTACTCTCTCTCTTACACACACACACGCACACTCTCTCTCAGACACTCACACCCTCTCACACACACACGCACACTCTCTCACAGACACTCACACTCTCTCTCTTTCAGACTCTCACACTCTCTCATAAACACACACGCACACTCTCTCACAGGCACTCACCCTCACTCACACACACACGCACACTCTCTCACGCACACACGCGAACACACACACGCACATTCTCTCACACACACTCTCTCACACACACACGCACACTCTCTCACACGCACATTCTTTCACACGCACTCTCTCACACCCACTCGCGCACTCTCTCACACATACCCTCTCACACCCACTCGCGCACTCTCTTACAGACACTCACACTCTCTCACACACACACAATCTCTCTCACAGACACTCACGCTCTCTCACACACACGCAAACTCTCTCACTGACACTCACACTCTCTCACACACACGCATGCTCTCTCACACACACACACGCACACTCTCTCACAGACACTCACACTTCTCACACACACACGCACACTCACTCACACACACATTTTCTCACACACACACACTCTCTCACACACACTCGCACACTCTCTCACAGACACACACTTTCTCACAGACACTCACGCTCTCTCACAGGCACTCACACTCTCTCACTCACAAACGTACACTCTCTCACAGACACTCACACTCTCTCACACACACGCACAGTCTCTTACACACATTCACGCTCTCTCACAAACACTCACACTGTCTCACAGACACTCACGCTCCCTGACAGACACTCACGCTCTCTCACAGGCACTCACCCTCACTCACACACAAACGTACACTCTCTCACAGACACTCCCACTCACACACACACACTCTTTCACACACACACGCACACTCTCTCACGCACACACGCGAACACACACATGCACATTCTCTCACACACACTCTCTCACACGCACATTCTCTCACACACACTCTCTCACACCCACTCGCGCACTCTCTCACACATACTCTCTCACACCCACTCGCGCACTCTCTTACAGACACTCACACTCTCTCACACACACACAAACTCTCTCACAGACACTCACGCTCTCTCACACACACGCAAACTCTCTCACTCACTCGCACACTCTCTCACACACACGCATGCTCTCTCACACACACACTCTCTCACAGACACTCACACTTCTCACACACACACGCACACTCACTCACACACACATTTTCTCACACACACACACTCTCTCACACACACTCGCACACTCTCTCACAGACACACACTTTCTCACAGACACTGACGCTCTCTCACAGGCACTCACACTCTCTCACTCACAAACGTACACTCTCTCACAGACACTCACACTCTCTCACACACTCGCACAGTCTCTGACACATATTCACGCTCTCTCACAAACACTCACACTGTCTCACAGACACTCACGCTCCCTGACAGACACTCACGCTCTCTCACAGGCACTCACACTCACTCACACACAAACGCACCATCTCTCACAGGCACTCACCCTCACTCACACACAAACGTACACTCTCTCACAGACATTCACACTCTCTCACTCACACACGCGCACTCTCTCACACACACGCATACTCACAGACACACATACTCTCACACACACACTCTCATTCTCTCTCACAGGCACTCACACTCTCTCACACACACACGCACACTCTCTCACACACACATTCTCTCACACACACACTCTCTCACACCCACTCGCACACTCTCTCACAGACCCTCACACTCTCTCACACACACACATACACTCTCTCCCTCACACACATTCTCTCACACACGCACACACTCTCCCACAGACACTCACGCTCTCTCACACACACAGGCACACTCTCTCACAGACACTCACACTCTCACACACACACGCGCACTCTCTCACAGACGCTCACTCTCTCACAGACACTCACACTCCCTCACACTCTCTCACACACACGCTTACTCTCGCACACTCTCTCTCTCTCACACACTCACCCCTTCTCACACACAATCACACACTCTCTTATAGACACTCACTCTCTCTCTTACACACACACACGCACACTCTCTCTCAGACACTCGCACCCTCTCACACACACACTCTCTCACAGACACTCACACTCTCTCTTTCAGACTCTCACACTCTCTCATAAAAACACACGCACACTCTCTCACAGACACTCCCACTCTCACGCACAGACGCACTCTCTCACACACACTCACACTCTCTCACACACACACACTCTTTCACACACACACGCACACTCTCTCACGCACACACGCTCTCTCTCACGCACACACGCGAACACACACACACGCACTCTCTCACACACACATGCACACTCTCTCACACGCACATTCTCTCACACACACTCTCTCACACACACACGCACACTCTCTCACACGCACATTCTCTCACACACACTCTCTCACACCCACTCGCGCACTCTCTCACACATACTCTCTCACACCCACTCGCGCACTCTCTCACAGACACTCACACTCTCTCACACACACACAAACTCTCTCACAGACACTCACACTCTCTCACTCACACGCACACTCTCTCACACACACATTTTCTCACACACACACACTCTCTCACACACACTCGCACACTCTCACTCACACACACACTTTCTCACAGACACTCACGCTCTCTCACAGGCACTCACACTCTCACTCATAAACGTACACTCTCTCACAGACACTCACACTCTCTCACACACACGCACAGTCTCTTACACACATTCACGCTCTTTCACAAACACTCACACTGTCTCACAGACACTCACGCTCCCTGACAGACACTCACACTCTCTCACAGGCACTCACACTCACTCACACACAAATGCACCATCTCTCACAGGCACTCACCCTCACTCACACACAAACGTACACTCTCTCACAGACACTCACACTCTCTCACACAGATGCACAGTCTCTCACACACACACACACATGCACACTCGCAGACACTCTCTCATAGGCACTCACATTCTCTCACACACACTCTCTCACACACACACGCACACGCTCTCACACGCACATTCTCTCACACACACTCTCTCACACCCACTCGCGCACTCTCTCACACATACTCTCTCACACCCACTCGCGCACTCTCTCACAGACACTCACACTCTCTCACACACACACAAACTCTCTCACAGACACTCACACTTTCTCACAGACACTCACACTCTCTCTCACAGACACTCACACTCACACACACGCACACTCTCTCACACTCACACACTCTCTCTAACACACAATCACTCTCTCACGCACTCACACTCTCACACACTCACACTCACACATGCACACTCTCCCACAGACACTCACACTCTCTCGCACACAAACGCACTCTCTCTCACACACACACTTTCTCACACACTCACTCTCTCGCACACTCACACTCTCGCACATTTTCTTACAGACACTCTCACAAACACACGCGCACTCTCTCACAGACACACTCTCACACACACTCGCACTCTCTCACAGACACTCACACTCTCTCACACACACACTCTCTCACAGACACTCACACTCTCTCACGCAAAATCGCACACTCTTACACACTCACTCTCTCACACACTCACACACTCTCGCACACAAACACACACTCTCTCACAGACACTCATGCTCTCTCTCACACACTCACTCTCTCGCACACTCACACTCTCTCACACACAATCGCACATTCTCTTACAGACACTCACACTCTCTTTCACACACACACGCACTCTCTCACAGACACTCACACTCTCTCTCACACACTCACTCTCTCACACACTCACACTCTCTCACACACAAACACGCACTCTCTCACAGACACTCCTGCTCTCTCACACACTCACACTCTCTCACACACTCACTCTCTCTCACACACTCACACTCTCTCACATACAATCGCACACCCTTACAGACACTCACACTCTCTCACGCACACACACACGCACACTCTCTCACAGACACTCACACTCTCTCATAAACACACGCACACTCTCTCACAGACACTCACACTCTTTCACACACACACACTCTCTCTTTCAGACTCTCACACTCTCTCATAAACACACACTCACACTCTCTCACAGGCACTCACACTCTCTCATAAACACACGCGCACTCTCTCACAGACACTCACACTCTTTCACACACACACACACACACTCTCTCTTTCAGACTCTCACACTCTCTCATAAACACACGCACACTCTCTCACAGACACTCACACTCTCTCATAAACACACGCACACTCTCTCACAGACACTCACACTCTTTCACACACACACACACACTCTCTTTCAGACTCTCACACTCTCTCATAAACACACGCGCACTCTCTCACAGACACTCCCACTCTTTCACATACACACACACACTCTCTCTTTCAGACTCTCACACTCTCTCATAAACACACACACACTCTCACAGACACTCACACTCTTTCACACACACACACACTCTCTCTTTCAGACTCTCACACTCTCTCATAAACACACACGCGCACTCTCTCACAGACACTCACACTCTTTCACACACACACACACACACTCTCTCTCTTTCAGACTCTCACACTCTCTCATAAACACACGCACACTCTCACAGACACTCACACTCTTTCACACACACACACACTCTCTCTTTCAGACTCTCACACTCTCTCATAAACACACACGCGCACACTCTCACAGACACTCACACTCTTTCACACACACACACACACTCTCTCTTTCAGACTCTCACACTCTCTCATAAACACACACACACTCTCTCACAGACACTCCCACTCTCACGCACACACGCACTCTCTCACGCACACACGCGAACACTCACACACACACACACTCTCTCACACACACACGCACACTCTCTCATAACACACGCACTCACGCGAATACTCACACACACGCACTCTCTCATAAACACACGCACACTCTCTCACAGACACTCACACTCTTTCACACACACACACTCTCTCTTTCAGACTCTCACACTCTCTCATAAACACACACTCACACTCTCTCACAGGCACTCACACTCTCTCATAAACACACGCGCACTCTCTCACAGACACTCACACTCTTTCACACACACACACACACTCTCTCTTTCGGACTCTCACACTCTCTCATAAACACACGCACACTCTCTCACAGACACTCACACTCTTTCACACACACACACACACTCTCTCTTTCAGACTCTCACACTCTCTCATAAACACACACTCACACTCTCTCACAGGCACTCACACTCTCTCATAAACACATGCGCACTCTTTCACAGACACTCCCACTCTTTCACACACACACACACACACTCTCTCTTTCAGACTCTCACACTCTCTCATAAACACACACGCACTCTCTCTTATAGGCACTCACACTCTCTCATAAACACACGCACACTCTCTCACAGACACTCACACTCTTTCACACACACACACACACACTCTCTTTCAGACTCTCACACTCTCTCATAAACACACGCGCACTCTCTCACAGACACTCACACTCTTTCACACACACACACACTCTCTCTTTCAGACTCTCACACTCTCTCATAAACACACGCACACTCTCACAGACACTCACACTCTTTCACACACACACTCTCTCTTTCAGACTCTCACACTCTCTCATAAACACACACGCGCACACTCTCACAGACACTCACACTCTTTCACACACACACACACACTCTCTCTCTTTCAGACTCTCACACTCTCTCATAAACACACGCACACTCTCACAGACACTCACACACTTTCACACACACACACACTCTCTCTTTCAGACTCTCACACTCTCTCATAAACACACACGCGCACACTCTCACAGACACTCACACTCTTTCACACACACACACACACTCTCTCTTTCAGACTCTCACACTCTCTCATAAACACACACACACTCTCTCACAGACACTCCCACTCTCACGCACACACGCACTCTCTCACGCACACACGCGAACACTCACACACACACACACTCTCTCACACACACACGCACACTCTCTCATAACACACGCACTCACGCGAATACTCACACACACGCACTCTCTCATAAACACACGCACACTCTCTCACAGACACTCACACTCTTTCACACACACACACTCTCTCTTTCAGACTCTCACACTCTCTCATAAACACACACTCACACTCTCTCACAGGCACTCACACTCTCTCATAAACACACGCGCACTCTCTCACAGACACTCACACGCTTTCACACACACACACACACTCTCTCTTTCAGACTCTCACACTCTCTCATAAACACACGCACACTCTCTCACAGACACTCACACTCTTTCACACAAACACACACACTCTCTCTTTCAGACTCTCACACTCTCTCATAAACACACACTCACACTCTCTCACAGGCACTCACACTCTCTCATAAACACATGCGCACTCTTTCACAGACACTCCCACTCTTTCACACACACACACACACACTCTCTCTTTCAGACTCTCACACTCTCTCATAAACACACACGCACTCTCTCTTATAGGCACTCACACTCTCTCATAAACACACGCACACTCTCTCACAGACACTCACACTCTTTCACACACACACACACACACTCTCTTTCAGACTCTCACACTCTCTCATAAACACACGCGCACTCTCTCACAGACACTCACACTCTTTCACACACACACACACTCTCTCTTTCAGACTCTCACACTCTCTCATAAACACACGCACACTCTCACAGACACTCACACTCTTTCACACACACACTCTCTCTTTCAGACTCTCACACTCTCTCATAAACACACACGCGCACACTCTCACAGACACTCACACTCTTTCACACACACACACACACTCTCTCTCTTTCAGACTCTCACACTCTCTCATAAACACACGCACACTCTCACAGACACTCACACTCTTTCACACACACACACACTCTCTCTTTCAGACTCTCACACTCTCTCATAAACACACACGCGCACACTCTCACAGACACTCACACTCTTTCACACACACACACACTCTCTCTTTCAGACTCTCACACTCTCTCATAAACACACACACACACTCTCTCACAGACACTCCCACTCTCACGCACACATGCTCTCTCTCACGCACACACGCGAACATTCACACACACACACTCTCTCACACACACACGCACACTCTCTCATAACACACGCACTCACGCGAATACTCACACACACTCACTCTCTCACACACACACGCACACTCTCTCACGCACACATGCACACTCTCTCACAGGCACATTCTCTCACACACACTCTCACACACACACGCACACTCTCTCACAGACACTCACACTCTCACACACACACTCTCTCACACCCACTCGCGCACTCTCTCACACACACTCACACTCTCTCACAGACACGCACACTCTCACACACACACGCACACTCTCTCACACACACATGTGCACCCTCTCGCAGACACTCACACTGTCTCACACACACACTCTCTCACACACACACACTCTCTCAAACACACACACACGCTCTCTTACAGACAGTCACACTCTCTCACACACACACACTCTCTCACACACACGCACACTCTCTCAAACACACACTCACATTCTCTCTCACAGACACTCACACTCTCACGCACACACGCTCTCTCTCACGCACACACGCGAACACTCACACACACGCACTCTCTCACACACACATGCACACTCTCACACGCATATTCTCTCACACACACTCTCTCACACACACACGCACACGCTCTCACACGCACATTCTCTCACACACACTCTCTCACACCCACTCGCGCACTCTCTCACACATACTCTCTCACACCCACTCGCGCACTCTCTCACAGACACTCACACTCTCTCACACACACACAAACTCTCTCACAGACACTCACACTTTCTCACAGACACTCACACTCTCTCTCACAGACACTCACACTCACACACACGCACACTCTCTCACACTCACACACTCTCTCTAACACACAATCACTCTCTCACGCACTCACACTCTCACACACTCACACTCACACATGCACACTCTCCCACAGACACTCACACTCTCTCGCACACAAACGCACTCTCTCTCACACACAAACTTTCTCACACACTCACTCTCTCGCACACTCACACTCTCGCACATTTTCTTACAGACACTCTCACAAACACACGCGCACTCTCTCACAGACACACTCTCACACACACTCGCACTCTCTCACAGACACTCACACTCTCTCACACACACACTCTCTCACAGACACTCACACTCTCTCACGCAAAATCGCACACTCTCACACACTCACTCTCTCACACACTCACACACTCTCGCACACAAACACACACTCTCTCACAGACACTCATGCTCTCTCTCACACACTCACTCTCTCGCACACTCACACTCTCTCACACACAATCGCACATTCTCTTACAGACACTCACACTCTCTTTCACACACACACGCACTCTCTCACAGACACTCACACTCTCTCTCACACACTCACTCTCTCACACACTCACACTCTCTCACACACAAACACGCACTCTCTCACAGACACTCCTGCTCTCTCACACACTCACACTCTCTCACACACTCACTCTCTCTCACACACTCAAACTCTCTCACATACAATCGCACACCCTTACAGACACTCACACTCTCTCACGCACACACACACACACTCTCTCTTTCTGACACACACACTCTCTCATAAACACACACTCACACTCTCTCACAGACACTCCCACTCTCACACACACGCACACTCTCTCTATCAGACTCTCACACACTCTCATAAACACACACGCACTCTCTCTTACAGGCACTCACACTCTCTCATAAACACACGCACTCTCTCTCACATACTCACACTCTCTCACATACAATCGCACACCCTTACAGACACTCACACTCTCTCACGCCCACACACACACACACACACTCTCTCACAGACACTCACACTCTCTCACACACTCACTCTCTCTCACACACTCACACTCTCTCACATACAATCGCACACCCTTACAGACTCTCACACTCTCTCACGCACACACACACTCTCTTTCAGACTCTCACACTCTCTCATAAACACACGTGCACACTCTCACAGACACTCACACTCTTTCACACACACACACACTCTCTCTTTCAGACTCTCACACTCTCTCATAAACACACGCACACTCTCTCACAGACACTCACACTCTCTCATAAACACACGCACACTCTCTCACAGACACTCACACTCTTTCACACACACACACTCTCTCTTTCAGACTCTCACACTCTCTCATAAACACGCACTCACACTCTCTCACAGGCACTCACACTCTCTCATAAACACACGCGCACTCTCTCACAGACACTCACACTCTTTCACACACACACACACACTCTCTCTTTCAGACTCTCACACTCTCTCATAAACACACGCACACTCTCTCACAGACACTCACACTCTTTCACACACACACACACTCTCTCTTTCAGACTCTCACATTCTCTCATAAACACACACTCACACTCTCTCACAGGCACTCACACTCTCTCATAAACACATGCGCACTCTCTCACAGACACTCCCACTCTTTCACACACACACACTCTCTCTTTCAGACTCTCACTCTCTCATAAACACACACGCACTCTCTCTTACAGGCACTCACACTCTCTCATAAACACACGCACACTCTCTCACAGACACTCACACTCTTTCACACACACACACACACTCTCTCTTTCAGACTCTCACACTCTCTCATAAACACACGCACACTCTCACAGACACTCACACTCTTTCACACACACACACACTCTCTCTTTCAGACTCTCACACTCTCTCATAAACACGCACGCGCACACTCTCACAGACACTCACACTCTTTCACACACACACACACACTCTCTCTCTTTCAGACTCTCACACTCTCTCATAAACACACGCACACTCTCACAGACACTCACACTCTTTCACACACACACACACTCTCTCTTTCAGACTCTCACACTCTCTCATAAACACACACGCGCACACTCTCACAGACACTCACACTCTTTCACACACACACACACTCTCTCTTTCAGACTCTCACACTCTCTCATAAACACACACACACACTCTCTCACAGACACTCCCACTCTCACGCACACACGCACTCTCTCACGCACACACGCACACTCTCTCATAACACATGCACTCACGCGAATACTCACACACACGCACTCTCTCACACACACACGCACACTCTCTCACGCACACATGCACACTCTCTCACATGCACATTCTCTCACACACACTCTCTCACACACACACGCACACTCTCTCACAGACACTCACACTCTCTCACACACACTCTCTCACACCCACTCGCGCACTCTCTCACACACACTCTCTCACACCCACTCGCGCACTCTCTCACAGACACTCACACTCTCTCACAGACACGCACACTCTCTCACACACACGCACACTCTCTCACACACACATGTGCACCCTCTCGCAGACACTCACACTGTCTCACACACACACTCTCTCACACACACACACTCTCTCAAACACACACACACGCTCTCTTACAGACAGTCACACTCTCTCACACACACACACTCTCTCACACACACGCACACTCTCTCAAACACACACACACACACTCTCTTACAGACACTCACACTCTCTCACACACAGACACTCACACTCTCTCACACACACACACACTTGCACACTCTCTCACATACATATGCACACTCTCTCACACACACACTCTCTCTCACACACACACACATGCACACTCTCTCACACACTCACTCTCTCACACACACACGCACACTCTCTCACGCACACACGCTCTCTCTCACGCACACACGCGAACACTCACACACACATACTCTCTCACACACACACGCACACTCTCTCACGCACGCACGCCAACACTCACACACACTCTCTCACACACACACGCACACTCTCTCGTAACACACGCACTCTCTCACGCACACACGCGAATACTCACACACACGCACTCTCTCACACACACACGCACACTCTCTCACGCACACATGCACACTCTCTCACAGGCACATTCTCTCACACACACTCTCTCACACACACACGCACACTCTCTCACAGACACTCACACTCTCTCACACACACTCTCTCACACCCACTCGCGCACTCTCTCACACACACTCTCTCACACCCACTCGCGCACTCTCTCACAGACGCTCACACTCTCTCACAGACACGCACACTCTCTCACACACACGCACACTCTCTCACACACACATGTGCACCCTCTCGAAGACACTCACACTGTCTCACACACACACTCTCTCACACACACACTCTCTCAAACACACACACACGCTCTCTTACAGACAGTCACACTCTCTCACACACACACACTCTCTCACACACACGCACACTCTCTCAAACACACACACACACACTCTTTACAGACACTCACACTCTCTCACACACAGACACTCACACTCTCTCACACACACACACACTTGCACACTCTCTCACACACATATGCACACTCTCTCACACACACACTCTCTCTCACACACACACACATGCACACACTCTCACACACTCACACTCTCACACACACCCGCACACTCTCTCACGCACACACGCTCTCTCTCACGCACACACGCGAACACTCACACACACACTCTCTCACACACACACGCACACTCTCTCACGCACGCACGCCAACACTCACACACACTCTCTCACACACACACGCACACTCTCTCATAACACACGCACTCTCTCACGCACACACGCGAATACTCACACACACGCACTCTCTCACACACACACGCACACTCTCTCACACACACACGCACACTCTCTCACAGACACTCACACTCTCTCACACACACTCTCTCACACCCACTCGCGCACTCTCTCACACACACTCTCTCACACCCACTCGCGCACTCTCTCACAGACGCTCACACTCTCTCACAGACACGCACACTCTCTCACACACACGCACACTCTCTCACACACACATGTGCACCCTCTCGAAGACACTCACACTGTCTCACACACACACTCTCTCACACACACACACACTCTCTCAAACACACACACACGCTCTCTTACAGACAGTCACACTCTCTCACACACACACACTCTCTCACACACACGCACACTCTCTCAAACACACACACACACACTCTTTACAGACACTCACACTCTCTCACACACAGACACTCACACTCTCTCACACACACACACACTTGCACACTCTCTCACACACATATGCACACTCTCTCACACACACACTCTCTCTCACACACACACACATGCACACTCTCTCACACACTCACACTCTCACACACACCCGCACACTCTCTCACGCACACACGCTCTCTCTCACGCACACACGCGAACACTCACACACACACACTCTCTCACATACACACGCACACTCTCTCACGCACACACGCCAACACTCACACACACTCTCTCACACACACACACACACTCTCTCATAACACACGCACTCTCTCACGCACACACGCGAATACTCACACACATGCACTCTCTCACACACACACGCACACTCTCTCACGCACACATGCACACTCTCTCACAGGCACATTCTCTCACACACACTCTCTCACACACACACGCACACTCTCTCACAGACACTCACACTCTCTCACACACACTCTCTCACACCCACTCGCGCACTCTCTCACGCACACTCTCTCACACCCACTCGCGCACTCTCTCACAGACACTCACACTCTCTCACATACACGCACACTCTCTCACACACACGCACACTCTCTCACACACACATGTGCGCCCTCTCGCAGACACTCACTCTGTCTCACACACACACTCTCTCACACACACACACACTCTCTCAAACACACACACACACTCTCTTACAGACAGTCACACTCTCTCACACACACACTCTCTCACACACAATCGCACATTCTCTTATAGACACTCACACTCTCTCTCACACACACGGGCACTCTGTCACAGACACTCACACTCTCTCTCACACACTCACTCTCTCACACACTCACACTCTCTCACACACAAACACGCACTCTCTCACAGACACTCCTGCTCTCTCACACACTCACTCTCTCTCACACACTCACACTCTCTCACATACAATCGCACACCCTTACAGACACTCACACTCTCTCACGCACACACACACACACTCTCTCTTTCAGACACACACACTCTCTCATAAACACACACTCCCACTCTCTCACAGACACTCCCACTCTCACACACACGCACACTCTCTCTATCAGACTCTCACACACTCTCATAAACACACACGCACTCTCTCTTACAGGCACTCACACTCTCTCATAAACACACGCACACTCTCTCACAGACACTCACACTCTCACACACACACGCACTCTCTCTCACACACTCACACTCTCTCACATACAATCGCACACCCTTACAGACACTCACACTCTCTCACGCACACACACACACTCTCTCACAGACACTCACACTCTCTCTCACACACTCACTCTCTCTCACACACTCACACTCTCTCACATACAATCGCACACCCTTACAGACACTCACACTCTCTCACGCACACACACACACACACACTCTCTTTCAGACTCTCACACTCTCTCATAAACACATGCGCACACTTTCACAGACACTCACACTCTTTCACACACACACACACACTCTCTCTTTCAGACTCTCACACTCTCTCATAAACACACGCACACTCTCTCACAGACACTCACACTCTTTCACACACACACACTCTCTCTTTCAGACTCTCACACTCTCTCATAAACACACACTCACACTCTCTCACAGGCACTCACACCCTCTCATAAACACACGCGCACTCTCTCACAGACACTCACACTCTTTCACACACACACACACACACACACACTCTCTCTTTCAGACTCTCACACTCTCTCATAAACACACGCACACTCTCTCACAGACACTCACACTCTTTCACACACACACACACTCTCTCTTTCAGACTCTCACACTCCCTCATAAACACACACGCGCACACTCTCTTACAGGCACTCCCACTCTTTCACACACACACACACTCTCTCTTTCAGACTCTCACACTCTCTCATAAACACACACGCGCACACTCTCACAGACACTCACACTCTTTCACACACACACACTCTCTCTTTCAGACTCTCACACTCTCTCATAAACACACACACACACTCTCTCACAGACACTCCCACTCTCACGCACACACGCACTCTCTCACGCACACACGCGAACACTCACACACACACACACACTCTCACACACACACACACTCTCTCACACACACACGCACACTCTCTCATAACACACGCACTTTCTCACGCACACAAGCAAATACTCACACACACGCACTCTCTCACACACACGCACACTCTCTCACGCACACATGCACACTCTCTCACAGGCACATTCTCTCACACACACTCTCTCACACACACACGCACACTCTCTCACAGACACTCACACTCTCTCACACACACTCTCTCACACCCACTCGCGCACTCTCTCACACCCACTCGCGCACTCTCTCACAGACACTCACACTCTCTCACAGACACGCACACTCTCTCAGACACACGCACACTCTCTCACACACACATGTGCACCCTCTCGCAGACACTCACACTGTCTCACACACACACTCTCTCACACACACACACACTCTCTCAAACACACACACACACTCTCTTACAGACAGTCACACTCTCTCACACACACACACTCGCTCACACACACGCACACTCTCTCAAACACACACACACACTCTCTTACAGACACTCACACTCTCTCACACACAGACACACATGCACACTCTCTCACACACACACTTGCACACTCTCTCACACACATATGCACACTCTCTCACACACACACTCTCTCTCACACACATGCACACTCTCTCACACACTCACACTCTCTCACACACACACGCACACTCTCTCACACACACAGACACATGCACACTCTCTCACATATATACGCACACTCTCTCACACTTACGCACACTCTCTCACACACACACTTACACTCTCTCACAGACACGCCATTCTCTCACAGCCACTCACGCACGCTCACACACACACGCACTCTCTCTCACAGACACTCACGCTCTCTCACACACACGCACACTCTCTCACACACATTCTCTCACACACACACTCTCTCACACCCACTCGCACACTCTCTTGCAGACACTCACACTCTCTCACACACACACGCACTCTCTCTCACAGACACTCACGCTCTCTCACACACACGCACACTCTCTCACACACATTCTCTCACACACACACTCTCATACACCCACTCGCACACTCTCTTGCAGACACTCACACTCTCTCACACCCACTCGCACACTCTCTCACAGACACTCACACTCTCTCACACACACACACACGCACACTCTCTCTCACACACATTCTCTCACACACACTCACACTCTCCCACAGACACTCACGCTCTCTCACACACACACGCACACTCTCTCACAGACACTCACACTCTCACACACACACACGCGCACTCTCTCACAGACACTCATAAACACACACGCACTCTCTCTTACAGGCACTCACACTCTCACACACACACGCACTCTCTCTCACACACTCACACTCTCTCACATACAATCGCACACCCTTACAGACACTCACACTCTCTCACAGACATTCACACTCTCTCTCACACACTCACTCTCACACCCACTCGCGCACTCTCTCACAGACACTCACACTCTCTCACACACATGCACACTCTCTCACACACACATTCTCTCACACACACAATCTCTCACACACACTCGCACTCTCTCTCACAGACACTCACACTCTCTCACACACACATGCACACTCTCTCACACACACTCTCTCACACACACGCACACTCTCTCACAGACGCACACGCTCTCTCACACACATTCTCTCACACACCCTCGCACCGTCCCTCATAGACACTCTCACACTCTCTCACACACACGCGCACACTCTCTCACAGACACTCACACTCTCTCACAGACACTCACACTCTCTCATACTCTCTTACACACACGCTTACTCTCGCACACTCTCTCTCTCACACACTCACACTCTCTCACACACACACGCACTCTCTCACACATAAACGAACACTCTCACACACTCACTCTCTCTCACACACACACTCTCACACGCAATCGCACACTCTCTTACGCACAATCACACTCTCTCACACACACGCGCACTCTCTCACACACACACACACACACACTCTCTCACAGACACTCACACTCTCTCACACACAAACACACTCTCTCTCACGCACTTACACTCTCTCACACACAAACATACACTCTCTTACAGACACACACTCTCTCACAACCACCCGCACTCTCTCTCACACACACACGCACACTCTCTCAGAGACACAAACATGCACCCTCTCTCACACACATACGCACACTCTCTCACGGACACTCACGCTCTCTCACACACACATGCACACTCTCTCACACACACTCACGCTCTCTCCCACACATACGCACCCTCTCTCACAGACACTCATGCTCTCTCACACTCACACACACTCTCTCACTCACACTCTCTCACACACACACGCACACTCTCTCACACACACTCATGCTCTCTCCCACACATACGCACACTCTCTCACAGACACTCACGCTCTCTCACACACACACATACACTCTCACAGACACAAACATGCACACTCTCTCACACACATACGCACACTCTCTCACGGACACTCACGCTCTGTCACTCACACACGCACACTCTCTCACACACACTCACGCTCTCTCCCACACATACGCACACTCTCTCACAGACACGCACACTCTCTCACACACTCACGCTCTCTCACACACACGCACATGCACACTCTCACACAGATACTCACACTTCTCACGCACACTCTCACAAACACTCACGCTCTCTCACACACACACTCTCTCACACACACACGCAGACTCTCTCACAGACACTCACACTCTCTCACACACACTCACACTCTCTCTCACGCACACATTCTCTCACACACACAATCTCTCACACACACTCGCACTCTCTCTCACAGACACACACTCTCTCACACACACGCACACTCTCTCACACACATTCTCTCACACACACACTCTCTCACACCCACTCGCACACTCTCTCACAGACACTCACACTCTCTCACACACACACGCACACTCTCTCACACACACATTCTCTCACACACCCTCGCACCGTCTCTCACAGACACTCACACTCTCTCACAGACACTCACACTCTCTCACAGACACTCACACTCTCACACACACATCCACACTCTCTCACACACATTCTCTCACACACACACTCTCTCACACCCACTCGCACACTCTCTCACAGACACTCACACTCTCTCACACACACACGCACACTCTCTCACACACACATTCTCTCACACACCCTCGCACCGTCTCTCACAGACACTCACACTCTCTCACAGACACTCACACTCTCTCACAGACACTCACACT
The DNA here is from genome assembly GCF_037043375.1 of Chiloscyllium plagiosum. NCBI lineage: Eukaryota > Metazoa > Chordata > Chondrichthyes > Orectolobiformes > Hemiscylliidae > Chiloscyllium > Chiloscyllium plagiosum. The sequence goes on along the minus strand of NW_028270139.1, from coordinate 173,787,217 downwards.
CTCACACACACATGCACACTCTCTCACACACATTCTCTCACACACCCTCGCACTGTCTCTCACAGGCACTCACACTCTCTCACAGACACTCACGCTCTCTCACAGGCACTCACACTCTCTCTCACACAAACGCACACTTTCTCACAGACACTCACACTCTCTCACACACAAGCGCACAGTCTTTCACACACACATGCACACTCACGGACACTCACACTCTCTCACAGAAACTTACGCTCTCTCGCAGACACTCACACTCTCTCATACACACACACACACACTCCATCACAGACACATGTGCACCCTCTCGCAGACACTCACACTCTCTCACACACACTCTCTCACAGACAATCACACTCTCTCACACACAGACACTTGCACACTCTCTCACACACATACGCACACTCTCTCACACATACGCACACTCTCTCACACACACACGCACACTCTCTCACAGACACTCACGCTCTCTAACACACACGCACAGTCTCTCACACACACTCACGCTCTCTCACACACACACACACACTCTCTCACAGACACAAACATGCACACTCTCTCACACACATACGCACACTCTCTCACGGACACTCGCGCTCTGTCACTCACACACGCACACTCTCTCACTCACACTCACACTCTCTCACAGACACGCACACTCTCTCACACACTCACGCTCTCTCACACACACGCACATGCACACTTTCTCACAGATACTCACACTTCTCACGCACACATGCACACTCTCACAAACACTCACGCTCTCTCACACACACACTCTCTCACACACACACGCAGACTCTCTCACAGACACTCACACTCTCTCACACACATGCACACTCTCTCACACACACATTCTCTCACACACACAATCTCTCACACACACTCGCACTCTCTCTCACAGACACTCACACTCTCTCACACACACATGCACACTCTCTCACACACACTCTCTCACACACACGCACACTCTCTCACAGACGCACACGCTCTCTCACACACATTCTCTCACACACCCTCGCACCGTCCCTCACAGACACTCACACTCTCTCACACACGCGCACACTCTCTCACACTCACACTCTCTCACAGACACTCACACTCTCTCATACTCTCTTACACACACGCTTACTCTCGCACACTCTCTCTCTCACACACTCACGCTCTCTTACATACACACGCACTCTCTCACACACAAACGAACACTCTCACACACTCACTCTCTCTCACACACACACTCTCACACGCAATCGCACACTCTCTTACGCACAATCACACTCTCTCACACACACGCGCACTCTCTCACACACACACACACACACACTCTCTCACAGACACTCACACTCTCTCACACACAAACACACTCTCTCTCACGCACTTACACTCTCTCACACACAAACGTACACTCTCTTACAGACACACACTCTCTCACACACACACGCACTCTCTCTCACACACACACGCACACTCTCTCAGAGACACAAACATGCACCCTCTCTCACACACAGACGCACACTCTCTCACGGACACTCACGCTCTCTCACACACACATGCACACTCTCTCACACACACTCACGCTCTCTCCCACACATACGCACACTCTCTCACAGACACTCATGCTCTCTCACACTCACACACACTCTCTCACTCACACTCTCTCACACACACACGCACACTCTCTCACACACACACGCACACTCTCTCACAGACACTCACACTTCTCACACACACACGCACTCTCTCACAAACACTCACGCTCTAAGTTTGGGAGAAGATTTGTAGCTCGGGTGCTTGTTGTTGTGGTTCTGTTCGCCGAGCTGGAAGTTTTTGTTGCAAACGTTTCGTCCCCTGTCTAGGTGACATCCTCAGTGCTTGGGAGCCTCCTGTGAAGCGCTTCTGTGGTGTTTCCTCCGGTGTTTATAGTGGCCTGTCCCTGCCGCTTCCGGTTGTCAGTTTCAGCTGTCTGCTGTAGTGGCCGGTATATTGGGTCCAGGTCGATGTGTATGTTGATGGAGTTTGTGGATGAGTGCCATGCTTCTAGGAATTCCCTGGCTGTTCTTTGTTTGGCTTGTCCTATAATGGTAGTGTTGTCCCAGTCAAATTCATGTTGCTTGTCGTCTGTGTGTGTGGCTACTAGGGATAGCTGGTTGTGTCTTTCGTGGCTAGTTGATGTTCGTGGATGCGGATCGTTAGCTGTCTTCCTGTTTGTCCTATATAGTGTTTTGTGCAGTCCTTGCATGGGATTTTGTACACTACATTAGTTTTGCTCATGCTGGGTATCGGGTCCTTCGTTCTGGTGAGTTGTTGTCTGAGTGTGGCTGTTGGTTTGTGTGCTGTTATAAGTCCTAGTGGTCGCAGTAGTCTGGCTGTCATTTCAGAGATGGTTCTTGACGTATGGTAGTGTGGCTAGTCCTTTGGGTTGCGGCATGTCCTCGTTCTGTTGTCTCTCCCTTAGGCATCTGTGGATGAAATTGCGCGGGTATCCGTTTTTGGCGAATACCTTGTACAGGTGTTCCTCTTCCTCTTTTTGCAGTTCTGGTGTGCTGCAGTCTGTTGTCGCCCGTTTGAATAGTGTCCTGATGCAACTTCATTTGTGTGTGTTGGGGTGGTTACTCTCGTAGTTCAGGACTTGGTCTGTGTGTGTGACTTTCCTGTAAACCCTTGTGGTGAATTCTCCGTTTGGTGTTCTCTGTACCCTCACGTCTAGGAATGGGAGTTGGTTGTCCTTTTCTTCCTCTCTCGTGAATCGGATTCCTGTGAGTGTGGGATTGATGATCCGGTGTGTATTCTCTATTTCTGTATTTTTAATGATTACGAAGGTGTCATCCACATATCTGACCCAGAGTTTGGGTTGAATTTGTGGTAAGACTGTTTGTTCTAACCTTTGCATTACTGCTTCTGCTCTGAGTCCCGAGATCGGTGAGCCCATGGGTGTTCCGTTGATTTGTTCGTATATCTGGTTGTTGAATGTGAAGTGTGTTGTGAGGCACAAGTCCAGTAGTTTAAGTATGCCGTCTTTGTTGATGGGTTCAACGTCCTGTTGTCTGTTCAGCAGGTTGGCTATTGTTTCTCTGGCTAGGGCTTTGTCGATAGAGGTGAACAGTGCCGTCACGTCGAATGAGACCATGGTTTCTTCCTTGTCTATGTGTATATTTCTGATGATGTCCAAGAATTCCTGTGTTGATTGTATAGAGTGTCTGGATCTGCTGACCAGGTGTTTCAGTTTCTGCTGTAGTTCTTTAGCCAGTTTGTGTGATGGTGTCCCTGGTAGTGATACTATGGGTCTGAGTGGGATGTCTGGTTTGTGCACTTTAGGTCGTCCATAGAATCTGGGGGTGTTGTTGCTTTCAGGTTTCATTCTGTGTAGGTCAGACCTGGTTATCTGTGCGTTTTTTTGTCGGTTCCTCAGTGTGTTGTTTATCCTATTGGTGAGCTGTGGGGTGGGGTCAAACTCCCTCTTTTGGTAGGTGTTGGTATCTGCAAGTAGTTGTTGTGCTTTTTGGATGTACTCTGCTTTGTCCAGGATGACCATCATTCTGCCTTTGTCTGCTGGTAGTATGATTATGTTTTTATCGTTTCTTAGTGATTTTAGTGCTTCCCTCTCCTTGGGGTTGGGATTATGTGTTTGTCACGCTCTCACACGCATACACGCACTCTCTCACACACACACGCACACTCTCTCACAGACACTCACACTCTCTCACACACACACGCACTCTCTCACACACACACGCACACTCTCTCACAGACACTCACACTCTCTCACACACACACGCACACTCTCTCACAGACACTCACACTCTCACAGACACTCACACTCTCTCACACACACACGTACACTCTCTCACAGACATTCACACTCTCTCACAGACACTCACACTCTCTCACAGACACTCACACTCTCTCACACACACGTACACTCTCTCACAGACACTCACACTCTCTCACAGACACTCACACTCTCTCACACACACACGCACTCTCTCACAGACACTCACACTCTCTCACAGACACTCACACTCTCTCACACACACACGTACACTCTCTCAAAGACACTCACACTCTCTCACAGACACTCACAGTCTCTCACACACACACGTACACTCTCTCACAGACACTCACACTCTCTCACAGACACTCACACTCTCTCACACACACACGTACACTCTCTCACAGACACTCACACTCTCTCACAGACACTCACACTCTCTCACAGACACACACTCTCTCACACACACACGTACACTCTCTCACAGACACTCACACTCTCTCACAGACACTCACACTCTCACACACACACGTACACTCTCTCACAGACAGTCACACTCTCTCACAGACACTCACACTCTCACACACACACATACACTCTCTCACAGACACTCACACTCTCTCACACACACACGTACACTCTCTCATAGACACTCTCAAGCTCTCAACACACATGCGCTCTCTCTTACAGACATACTCACACTCTCTCACAGACACTCACTCTCTCACAGACACTCACACTCTCACACACACACGTACACTCTCTCACAGACACTCACACTCTCTCACAAACACACACTCTCTCACACGCACACATACACTCTCTCACACGCACACATACACTCTCTCACACACACACGTACACTCTCTCACACACACACGTACACTCTCTCACAGACACTCACACTCTCTCACAGACACACACACTCTCTCTCACACACACGTACACTCTCTCACAGACACTCACACTCTCTCACACACACACTCTCTCACACACACGCAAACACTCACACACATGCACTCACTCACACACAAACGAACACTCTCACACACTCACACTCTCACACGCAATCGCACACTCTCTTACACACACTCACGCTCTCTCTCACACACGCGCACTCTCTCACACACACACACGCACTCTCGCACAGACACTCCCACTCTCTCACACACAAACACACTCTCTCTCACACACTTACACTCTCTCACACACTCAAACTCACACACAAAGGCACGCTCTCCTACAGACACACACTCTCTCACACACACACGCACTCTCTCTCACACACACACACACTCTTTCACAGACACTCACTCTCTCACACACACACGCACTCTCTCTCACAGACGCTCACACTCTCTCACACACACACGCACTCTCTCTCACAGACACTCACACTCTCTCTCACACACACGCACACTCTCTCACACACTCATACTCTCACACTCTCTCACACAAACGCACACTCTCTCACAGACACTCACACTCTCTCACACACACATGTACACTCTCTCACAGACACTCCCACTCTCTCACACACAAACACACTCTCTCTCACACACTTACTCTCTCTCACACAGACACTCTCTCTCACACACACGCACAGTCTCTCTCACACACACACACACTCTCTCTTACCGACACTCAAACTCTCTCACACTCGCTCTCTCACAGACACTCACACTCTCTCTCACACACACACGCATACTCTCTCACACACACACACACACACTCCCTCATGCACGCATGCACACTCTCACACACACACGCACTCTCTCACACACACACACATTCTCTCACAAACACTCTCTCACACACACACACGCACTCTCTCTCACAGACACTCACTCTCTTACACACACACGCACACTCTCTCACACACACACTCTCTCACGCACACATGCACACTCTCACACACACACACACACTCTCACACACACACACACTCTCTCACACACACACACACGCACACTCTCTCACACACACATTCTCTCACACACACACTCTCTCACACCCACTTGCACACTCTCTCAAGGACACTCACACTTTCTCACACACACACCCACACTCTCTCACAGACACTCACACTCTCTCACAGACACACACACTCTCATGCTCTTTCACACACAGGCACACTGTCTCACACACTCACTCTCTCTCACACACTCACAATCTCTCACACACACACGTACACTCTCAGACACTCGCACTCTCTCACACACACATGTACACTCTCTCACAGACACTCACACTCTCTCACACACAAACACACACTCTCTCACACACAACCGCACACTCTCTTATAGGCACTCACATTCTCTCACACACACACTCACACTCTCTCACAGACACTCACACTCTCACACACACACGCACACTCTCTCACAGACACTCACACTGTCTCACACACACACATACACTCTCTCACAGACACTCTCAAGCTCTCAACACACATGCGCTCTCTCTTACAGACATACTCACACTCTCTCACGCACACTCTCTCACACGCACTCACACTCTCTCACAGACACTCCCACTCTCACACACACACGCACTCTCTCACAGACACTCACACTGTCTCACACACACACATACACTCTCTCACAGACATACTCACACTCTCTCACGCACACACACGCACACTCTCTCACAGACACTCTCACGCGCTCTCACACACACACACTCTTTCACAGACACTCTCACTCTCTCACAGACACACACTCTCTCACAAACACACACACTCTCTCACACACTCGCACACTCTCTCATTGACTCTCACACTCTCTCACACACGCACTCTCTCACACACACACTCATACTCTCTCACAGACACTCAGACTCTCTCACACTCTCTCACACATGCTTACTCTCGCACACACCCACTCTCTCTCACACACACTCTCTCTCACACACAGGCACACTCTCACAGACACTCACTCTCTCACATGCGCAGACTCTCTCACACACTCACACTCTCTCACACACACACACACACACACTCTCTCACAGACACTCCCAGTCTCTCACACACAAACACACTCTCTCTCACACACTGACACTCTCTCACACACTCACACTCTCATACGCAATCGCGCACTCTCTTACACACACTCACGCACTCTCTCACACACACACGCACTCTCTCACACACTCACTCTCTCTCACACACTCACGCTCTCTCACACACGCACACACTCTCTCACAGACACTCACACTCTCTCTCACACACACGCACACTCTCTCACACACTCATACTCTCACACTCTCTCACACACACGCACACTCTCTCACAGACACTCACACTCTCTCACACACACATGTACACTCTCTCACAGACACTCCCACTCTCTCACACACAAACACACTCTCTCTCACACACTTACTCTCTCTCACACACACACTCTCTCACACACACACGCACAGTCTCTCTCACACACACACACACTCTCTCTTACCGACACTCAAACTCTCTCACACACACTCTCTCACAGACACTCACACTCTCTCTCACACACACACGCATACTCTCTCACACACACACACACTCCCTCATGCACACATGCACACTCTCACACACACACGCACTCTCTCACACACACACGCACATTCTCTCACACACACACTCTCTCACGCACACATGCACACTCTCACACACACACACACTCTCTCACACACACACGCACACTCTCTCACACACACATTCTCTCACACACACACTCTCTCACACCCACTTGCACACTCTCTCACAGACACTCACACTTTCTCACACACACACCCACACTCTCTCACAGACACTCACACTCTCTCACAGACACACACACTCTCATGCTCTTTCACACACATGCACACTGTCTCACACACTCACTCTCTCTCACACACTCACACTCTCTCACACACACACGCACACTCTCAGACACTCGCACTCTCTCACACACACATGCACGCTCTCTTATAGGCACTCACATTCTCTCACACACACACTCACACTCTCTCACAGACACTCCCACTCTCACACACACACGCGCACTCTCTCACAGACTCTCACACTGTCTCACACACACACACACACACACTCTCTCACAGACACTCACACTGTCTCACACACACATGCACACTCTCTCACAGACACTCTCAAGCTCTCAACACACATGCGCTCTCTCTTACAGACATACTCACACTCTCTCACGCACACACGCACACTCTCTCACACACACTCACACTCTCTCACAGACACACACATTCTCTCACACACACACGCACACTCTCTCACAGACACTCTCACGCGCTCTCACACACACGCACACTCTTTCACAGACACTCTCACTCTCTCACAGACACACACTCTCTCACACACACACACACACTCTCTCACACACTCGCACACTCTCTCATTGACTCTCACACTCTCTCACACACGCACTCTCTCACACACACACTCACACTCTCTCACAGACACTCAGACTCACTCACACTCTCTCACACACGCTTACTCTCGCACACACTCACTCTCTCTCACACACACTCTCTCTCACACACAGGCACACTCTCACAGACACTCGCACTCTCTCACACGCGCAGACTCTCTCACACACTCACACTCTCTCACACACACACACACACACTCTCTCTCACAGACACTCCCAGTCTCTCACACACAAACACACTCTCTCTCACACACTTACACTCTCTCACACACTCACACTCTCATACGCAATCGCGCACTCTCTTACACACACTCACGCACTCTCACAGACTCACGCTCTCTCACACACACACACACACTCTCTCACAGACACTCCCACTCTCTCACACACAAACACACTCTCTCTCACACACTTACACTCTCTCACACACTCACACGCACACTCTTTCACAGACACTCACACTCTGTCACACACACACACACTATCTCACAGACACTCACACTCTCTCTCACACACACGCACACTCTCTCACACACTCATACTCTCACACTCTCTCACACACACGCACACTCTCTCACAGACACTCACACTCTGTCACACACACATGTACACTCTCTCACAGACACTCCCACTCTCTCACACACAAACACACTCTCTCACACACACTTACTCTCTCTCACACAATCACACTCTCTCACACACACACGCACGGTCTCTCTCACGCACACACACTCTCTCTTACCGACACTCAAACTCTCTCACACACACTGTCTCACAGACACTCACACTCTCTCTCACACACACACGCATACTCTCTCACACACACACACTCTCTCTCACACACACACGCTCTCTCTCACAGACACTCCCACTCTCACACACACACGCACACTCTCTCACATACACCCACACTCTCTCACACACACACTCTCTCGCACACTCACACTATCACACCCTCACATACTCTCACACACGTGCACACTCTCTCACAGACACTCCCACTCTCACACAGACACTCACACTCTCTCACACACACAATTACACTCTCTCACAGACACTCACACTCTCTCACAGACACTCACACTCTCTCACACTCACACATACACTCTCTCACAGACACTCACACTCTCTCACAGACACTCACACTCTCTCATAAACACACGCACACTCTCTCACAGACACTCACACTCTCTCATAAACACACGCACACTCTCTCACACACACTCACACTCTCTCACAGACACACTCATTCTCTCATACACACACACGCGCACTCTCTCACAGACACTCTCACGCGCTCTCACACACACACAAACCCTTTCACAGACACTCTCACTCTCTCACAGACACACACTCTCACACACACACACACACACTCTCTCACACACTCGCACACTCATTGACTCTCACACTCTCTCACACACGCACTCTCTCACACACACACTCACACTCTCTCACAGACACTCAGACTCTCTCACACTCTCTCACACATGCTTACTCTCGCACACACTCACTCTCTCACACACACACTCTCTCTCACACACAGGCACACTCTCACAGACACTCACTCTCTCACATGCGCAGACTCTCTCACACACTCACACTCTCTCACACACACACACACACACACTCTCTCACAGACACTCCCAGTCTCTCACACACAAACATACTCTCTCTCACACACTTACACTCTCTCACACACTCACACTCTCATACGCAATCGTGCACTCTCTTACACACACTCACGCACTCTCTCACACACACACGCACTCTCTCACACACTCACTCTCTCTCACACACTCACGCTCTCTCACACACACACACACACACTCTCTCACACACACGCACACTCTCTCACACACTCATACTCTCACACTCTCTCACACACACGCACACTCTCTCACAGACACTCACACTCTCTCACACACACATGTACACTCTCTCACAGACACTCCCACTCTCTCACACACAAACACACTCTCTCTCACACACTTACTCTCTCTCACACACACACTCTCTCACACACACACGCACAGTCTCTCTCTCACACACACACACTCTCTCTTACCGACACTCAAACTCTCTCACACACACTCTCTCACAGACACTCACACTCTCTCTCACACACACACGCATACTCTCTCACACACACACACACTCCCTCATGCACACATGCACACTCTCACACACACACGCACTCTCTCACACACACACTCACATTCCCTCACAAACACTCTCTCTCACACACACACGCACTCTCTCTCACAGACACTCACACTCTCTTACACACACACGCACACTCTCTCACACACACACTCTCTCACGCACACATGCACACTCTCACACACACACACACTCTCTCACACACACACGCACACTCTCTCACACACACATTCTCTCACACACACACTCTCTCACACCCACTTGCACACTCTCTCACAGACACTCACACTTTCTCACACACACACCCACACTCTCTCACAGACACTCACACTCTCTCACAGACACACACACTCTCATGCTCTTTCACACACATGCACACTGTCTCACACACTCACTCTCTCTCACACACTCACACTCTCTCACACACACACGCACACTCTCAGACACTCGCACTCTCTCACACACACATGCACACTCTCTTATAGGCACTCACATTCTCTCACACACACACTCACACTCTCTCACAGACACTCACACTCTCTCACACACACCCTCACATACTCTCACACACTCACACTCTCTCACAGACACTCCCACTCTCTCACACACACGCGCACTCTCTCACAGACACTCACACTGTCTCACACACACACTCTCTCACAGACACTCACACTGTCTCACACACACATGCACACTCTCTCACAGACACTCTCAAGCTCTCAACACACATGCGCTCTCTCTTACAGACATACTCACTCTCTCTCACGCACACACTCTCTCACAGACACACACATTCTCTCACACACACACGCACACTCTCTCACAGACACTCTCACGCGCTCTCACACACACGCACACTCTTTCACAGACACTCTCACTCTCTCACAGACACACACTCTCTCACACACACACACACTCTCTCACACACACACACACTCTCTCACACACTCGCACACTCTCTCATTGACTCTCACACTCTCTCACACACGCACTCTCTCACACACACACTCACACTCTCTCACAGACACTCAGACTCTCTCACACTCTCTCACACACACTTACTCTCGCACACACTCACTCTCTCTCACACACACTCTCTCTCTCAAACAGGCACACTCTCACAGACACTCACTCTCTCACACACGCAGACTCTCTCACACACTCACACTCTCTCACACACACACACACACTCTCTCTCACAGACACTCCCAGTCTCTCACACACAAACACACTCTCTCTCACACACTTACACTCTCTCACACACTCACACTCTCATACGCAATCGCGCACTCTCTTACACACACTCACGCACTCTCTCACACACACACGCACTCTCTCACACACTCACTCTCTCTCACACACTCACGCTCTCTCACACACACACACACACTCTCTCACAGACACTCCCACTCTCTCACACACAAACACACTCTCTCTCACACACTTACACTCTCTCACACACTCACACGCACACTCTTTCACAGACACTCACACTCTCACACACACACGTACGCTCTCTCACAGACACTCACACTCTCTCACAGACACTCACACTCTCTCTCACACACACGTACACTCTCTCACAGACACTCACACTCTCTCACAGACCCTCACACTCTCTCACGCACACGCACTCTCTCTCACAGACGCTCACACTCTCTCACACACACACGCACTCTCTCTCACAGACGCTCACACTCTCTCACACACACACGCACTCTCTCTCACAGACACTCACACTCTCTCACACACACACGTACGCTCTCTCACAGACACTCACACTCTCTCACAGACACTCACACTCTCTCTCACACACACGCACACTCTCTCACAGACACTCACACTCTCTCACAGACACTCACACTCTCTCACACACACACGTACACTCTCTCACAGACACTCACACTCTCTCACAGACACTCACACTCTCTCACACACACACGTACACTCTCTCACAGACACTCACACTCTCTCACAGACACTCACACTCTCTCACACACACACGTACACTCTCTCACAGACACTCACACTCTCTCACACACACGTACACTCTCTCACAGACACTCACACTCTCTCACAGACACTCACACTCTCTCACAGACACTCAGACTCTCACACACACACGTACACTCTCTCACAGACACTCACACTCTCTCACAGACACACACTCTCTCACACGCACACATACACTCTCTCACACACACACGTACACTCTCTCACACACACACGTACACACTCTCACAGACACTCACACTCTCTCACAGACACACACACTCTCTCTCACACACACGTACACTCTCTCACAGACACTCACACCCTCTCACACACACACTCTCTCACACACACGCACACACTCACACACATGCACTCACTCACACACAAACGAACACTCTCACACACACACTCTCACACGCAATCGCACACTCTCTTACACACACTCACGCTCTCTCTCACACACACGCGCACTCTCTCACACACACACACACGCACTCTCTCACACACAAACACACTCTCTCACACACAAACACACTCTCTCTCACACACTTACACTCTCTCACACACTCAAACTCACACACAAAGGCACGCTCTCTTACAGACACACACTCTCTCACACACACACGCACTCTCTCTCACACACACACACACACTCTTTCACAGACACTCACTCTCTCACACACACACGCACTCTCTCTCACAGACGCTCACACTCTCTCACACACACACGCACTCTCTCTCACAGACACTCACACTCTCTCACACACACGTACACTCTCTCACAGACACTCACACTCTCTCACAGACACTCACACTCTCTCACAGACACTCAGACTCTCACACACACACGTACACTCTCTCACAGACACTCACACTCTCTCACAGACACACACTCTCTCACACGCACACATACACTCTCTCACACACACACGTACACTCTCTCACACACACACGTACACACTCTCACAGACACTCACACTCTCTCTCACACACACGCACACTCTCTCACACACTCATACTCTCACACTCTCTCACACAAACGCACACTCTCTCACAGACACTCACACTCTCTCACACACACATGTACACTCTCTCACAGACACTCCCACTCTCTCACACACAAACACACTCTCTCTCACACACTTACTCTCTCTCACACACACACTCTCTCACACACACACGCACAGTCTCTCTCACACACACACACACTCTCTCTTACCGACACTCAAACTCTCTCACACTCACTCTCACACAGACTCTCACACTCTCTCTCACACACACACGCATACTCTCTCACACACACACTCCCTCATGCACACATGCACACTCTCACACACACACGCACTCTCTCACACACACACACACACATTCTCTCACAAACACTCTCTCTCACGCACACACGCACTCTCTCTCACAGACACTCACACTCTCTCACACACACACGCACACACTCTCACACACACACTCTCACGCACACATGCATACTCTCACACACACACACACTCTCTCACACACACACGCACACTCTCTCACACACACATTCTCTCACACACACACTCTCTCACACCCACTTGCACACTCTCTCAAGGACACTCACACTTTCTCACACACACACCCACACTCTCTTACAAACACTCACACTCTCTCACAGACACACACACTCTCATGCTCTTTCACACACATGCACACTGTCTCACACACTCACTCTCTCTCACACACTCACACACACTCTCAGACACTCGCACTCTCTCACACACACATGCACACTCTCTTATAGGCACTCACATTCTCTCACACACACACTCACACTCTCTCACAGACACTCACACTCTCTCACACACACCCTCACATACTCTCACACACGCACACTCTCTCACAGACACTCACACTGTCTCACACACACACATACACTCTCTCACAGACACTCACACTGTCTCACACACACATGCACACTCTCTCACAGACACTCTCAAGCTCTCAACACACATGCGCTCTCTCTTACAGACATACTCACACTCTCTCACGCACACACGCACACTCTCTCACACACACTCACACTCTCTCACAGACACTCCCACTCTCACACACACACGTACACTCTCTCACAGACACTCACACTCTCTCACAGACACACACTCTCTCACACGCACACATACACTCTCTCACAGACACACACACTCTCTCTCACACACACGTACACTCTCTCACAGACACTCACACTCTCTCACACACACACTCTCTCACACACACGCACACACACACACATGCGCTCACTCACACACAAACGAACACTCTCACACACTCACACTCTCACACGCAATCGCACACTCTCTTACACACACTCACGCTCTCTCACACACACGCGCACTCTCTCACACACATACACGCACTCTCTCACAGACACTCACACTGTCTCACACACCCATGCACACTCTCTCACAGACACTCTCACGCGCTCTCACACACACACAAACCCTTTCACAGACACTCTCACTCTCTCACAGACACACACTCTCACACACACACACACACACTCTCTCACACACTCGCACACTCATTGACTCTCACACTCTCTCACACACGCACTCTCTCACACACACACTCACACTCTCTCACAGACACTCAGACTCTCTCACACTCTCTCACACATGCTTACTCTCGCACACACTCACTCTCTCTCACACACACTCTCTCTCACACACAGGCACACTCTCACAGACACTCACTCTCTCACATGCGCAGACTCTCTCACACACTCACACTCTCTCACACACACACACACACACACTCTCTCACAGACACTCCCAGTCTCTCACACACAAACATACTCTCTCTCACACACTTACACTCTCTCACACACTCACACTCTCATACGCAATCGTGCACTCTCTTACACACACTCACGCACTCTCTCACACACACACGCACTCTCTCACACACTCACTCTCTCTCACACACTCACGCTCTCTCACACACACACACACACTCTCTCACACACACGCACACTCTCTCACACACTCATACTCTCACACTCTCTCACACACACGCACACTCTCTCACAGACACTCACACTCTCTCACACACACATGTACACTCTCTCACAGACACTCCCACTCTCTCACACACAAACACACTCTCTCTCACACACTTACTCTCTCTCACACACACACTCTCTCACACACACACGCACAGTCTCTCTCTCACACACACACACTCTCTCTTACCGACACTCAAACTCTCTCACACACACTCTCTCACAGACACTCACACTCTCTCTCACACACACACGCATACTCTCTCACACACACACACACACTCCCTCATGCACACATGCACACTCTCACACACACACGCACTCTCTCACACACACACTCACATTCCCTCACAAAAACTCTCTCTCACACACACACGCACTCTCTCTCACAGACACTCACACTCTCTTACACACACACGCACACTCTCTCACACACACACTCTCTCACGCACACATGCACACTCTCACACACACACACACACTCTC
>NW_028270139.1:173706346-173768846 GCF_037043375.1 Chiloscyllium plagiosum | reverse complement strand
ACGCACACTCTCTCACACACTCATACTCTCACACTCTCTCACACACACACGCACACTCTCTCACAGACACTCACACTCTCTCACACACACATGTACACTCTCTCACAGACACTCCCACTCTCTCACACACAAACACACTCTCTCTCACACACTTACTCTCTCTCACACACACACTCTCTCACACACACACGCACAGTCTCTCTCTCACACACACACACTCTCTCTTACCGACACTCAAACTCTCTCACACACACTCTCTCACAGACACTCACACTCTCTCTCACACACACACGCATACTCTCTCACACACACACACACACTCCCTCATGCACACATGCACACTCTCACACACACACGCACTCTCTCACACACACACTCACATTCCCTCACAAAAACTCTCTCTCACACACACACGCACTCTCTCTCACAGACACTCACACTCTCTTACACACACACGCACACTCTCTCACACACACACTCTCTCACGCACACATGCACACTCTCACACACACACACACTCTCTCACACACACACGCACACTCTCTCACACACACATTCTCTCACACACACACTCTCTCACACCCACTTGCACACTCTCTCACAGACACTCACACTTTCTCACACACACACCCACACTCTCTCACAGACACTCACACTCTCTCACAGACACACACACTCTCATGCTCTTTCACACACATGCACACTGTCTCACACACTCACTCTCTCTCACACACTCACACTCTCTCACACACACACGCACACTCTCAGACACTCGCACTCTCTCACACACACATGCACACTCTCTTATAGGCACTCACATTCTCTCACACACACACTCACACTCTCTCACAGACACTCACACTCTCTCACACACACCCTCACATACTCTCACACACTCACACTCTCTCACAGACACTCCCACTCTCACACACACACGCGCACTCTCTCACAGACACTCACACTGTCTCACACACACACTCTCTCACAGACACTCACACTGTCTCACACACACATGCACACTCTCTCACAGACACTCTCAAGCTCTCAACACACATGCGCTCTCTCTTACAGACATACTCACTCTCTCTCACGCACACACTCTCTCACACACACTCACACTCTCTCACAGACACACACATTCTCTCACACACACACGCACACTCTCTCACAGACACTCTCACGCGCTCTCACACACACGCACACTCTTTCACAGACACTCTCACTCTCACACACACACACTCTCTCACACACACACACACTCTCTCACACACTCGCACACTCTCTCATTGACTCTCACACTCTCTCACACACGCACTCTCTCACACACACACTCACACTCTCTCACAGACACTCAGACTCTCTCACACTCTCTCACACACACTTACTCTCGCACACACTCACTCTCTCTCACACACACTCTCTCTCTCAAACAGGCACACTCTCACAGACACTCGCACTCTCTCACACGCGCAGACTCTCTCACACACTCACACTCTCTCACACACACACACACACTCTCTCTCACAGACACTCCCAGTCTCTCACACACAAACACACTCTCTCTCACACACTTACACTCTCTCACACACTCACACTCTCATACGCAATCGCGCACTCTCTTACACACACTCACGCACTCTCTCACACACACACGCACTCTCTCACACACTCACTCTCTCTCACACACTCACGCTCTCTCACACACACACACACACTCTCTCACAGACACTCCCACTCTCTCACACACAAACACACTCTCTCTCACACACTTACACTCTCTCACACACTCACACGCACACTCTTTCACAGACACTCACACTCTCACACACACACGTACGCTCTCTCACAGACACTCACACTCTCTCACAGACACTCACACTCTCTCTCACACACACGTACACTCTCTCACAGACACTCACACTCTCTCACAGACCCTCACACTCTCTCACGCACACGCACTCTCTCTCACAGACGCTCACACTCTCTCACACACACACGCACTCTCTCTCACAGACACTCACACTCTCTCACACTCACACATACACTCTCTCACAGACACTCACACTCTCTCATAAACACACGCGCACTCTCTCACAGACACTCACACTCTCACACACACACGTACGCTCTCTCACAGACACTCACACTCTCTCACAGACACTCACACTCTCTCTCACACACACGCACACTCTCTCACAGACACTCACACTCTCTCACAGACACTCACACTCTCTCACACACACACGTACACTCTCTCACAGACACTCACACTCTCTCACAGACACTCACACTCTCTCACACACACACGTACACTCTCTCACAGACACTCACACTCTCTCACAGACACTCACACTCTCTCACACACACACGTACACTCTCTCACAGACACTCACACTCTCTCACACACACACGTACACTCTCTCACAGACACTCACACTCTCTCACAGACACTCACACTCTCTCACACACACGTACACTCTCTCACAGACACTCACACTCTCTCACAGACACTCACACTCTCTCACAGACACTCAGACTCTCACACACACACGTACACTCTCTCACAGACACTCACACTCTCTCACAGACACACACTCTCTCACACGCACACATACACTCTCTCACACACACACGTACACTCTTTCACACACACACGTACACACTCTCACTGACACTCACACTCTCTCACAGACACACACACTCTCTCTCACACACACGTACACTCTCTCACAGACACTCACACTCTCTCACACACACACTCTCTCACACACACGCACACACTCACACACATGCACTCACTCACACACAAACGAACACTCTCACACACACACTCTCACACGCAATCGCACACTCTCTTACACACACTCACGCTCTCTCTCACACACACGCGCACTCTCTCACACACACACACACGCACTCTCTCACACACAAACACACTCTCTCACACACAAACACACTCTCTCTCACACACTTACACTCTCTCACACACTCAAACTCACACACAAAGGCACGCTCTCTTACAGACACACACTCTCTCACACACACACGCACTCTCTCTCACACACACACACTCTTTCACAGACACTCACTCTCTCACACACACACGCACTCTCTCTCACAGACACTCACACTCTCTCTCACACACACGCACACTCTCTCACACACTCATACTCTCACACTCTCTCACACAAACGCACACTCTCTCACAGACACTCACACTCTCTCACACACACATGTACACTCTCTCACAGACACTCCCACTCTCTCTCACACACACACTCTCTCACACACACACGCACAGTCTCTCTCACACACACACACACTCTCTCTTACCGACACTCAAACTCTCTCACACTCACTCTCTCACAGACTCTCACACTCTCTCTCACACACACACGCATACTCTCTCACACACACACTCCCTCATGCACACATGCACACTCTCACACACACACGCACTCTCTCACACAGACACTCACACTCTCTTACACACACACGCACACACTCTCACACACACACTCTCTCACGCACACATGCATACTCTCACACACACACACACTCTCTCACACACACACGCACACTCTCTCACACACACATTCTCTCACACACACACTCTCTCACACCCACTTGCACACTCTCTCAAGGACACTCACACTTTCTCACACACACACCCACACTCTCTTACAGACACTCACACTCTCTCACAGACACACACACTCTCATGCTCTTTCACACACATGCACACTGTCTCACACACTCACTCTCTCTCACACACTCACACTCTCTCACACACACACGCACACTCTCAGACACTCGCACTCTCTCACACACACATGCACACTCTCTTATAGGCACTCACATTCTCTCACACACACACTCACACTCTCTCACAGACACTCACACTCTCTCACACACACCCTCACATACTCTCACACACGCACACTCTCTCACAGACACTCACACTGTCTCACACACACACATACACTCTCTCACAGACACTCACACTGTCTCACACACACATGCACACTCTCTCACAGACACTCTCAAGCTCTCAACACACATGCGCTCTCTCTTACAGACATACTCACACTCTCTCACGCACACACGCACACTCTCTCACACACACTCACACTCTCTCACAGACACTCCCACTCTCACACACACACGTACACTCTCTCACAGACACTCACACTCTCTCACAGACACACACTCTCTCACACGCACACATACACTCTCTCACAGACACACACACTCTCTCTCACACACACGTACACTCTCTCACAGACACTCACACTCTCTCACACACACACTCTCTCACACACACGCACACACTCACACACATGCGCTCACTCACACACAAACGAACACTCTCACACACTCACACTCTCACACGCAATCGCACACTCTCTTACACACACTCACGCTCTCTCACACACACGCGCACTCTCTCACACACATACACGCACTCTCTCACAGACACTCACACTGTCTCACACACCCATGCACACTCTCTCACAGACACTCTCAAGCTCTCAACACACATGCGCTCTCTCTTACAGACATACTCACACTCTCTCACGCACACACGCACACTCTCTCACACACACTCACACTCTCTCACAGACACTCCCACTCTCACACACACACGCACACTCTCTCACAGACACTCACACTGTCTCACACACACACATACACTCTCTCACAGACACTCACACTCTCTCACAGACACTCTCAAGCTCTCAACACACATGCGCTCTCTCTTACAGACATACTCACACTCTCTCACACACACACGTACACTCTCTCACAGACACTCACTCTCTCACAGACACTCACACTCTCACACACACACGTACACTCTCTGACAGACACTCACACTCTCTCACAGACACACACTCTCTCACACGCACACATACACTCTCTCACACACATACGTACACTCTCTCACACACACACGTACACTCTCTCACAGACACTCACACTCTCTCACAGACACACACACTCTCTCTCACACACACGTACACTCTCTCACAGACACTCACACTCTCTCACACACACACTCTCTCACACACACGCACACACTCACACACATGCACTCACTCACACACAAACGAACACTCTCACACACTCACACTCTCACACGCAATCGCACACTCTCTTACACACACTCACGCTCTCTCTCACACACACGCGCACTCTCTCACACACACACACGCACTCTCTCACAGACACTCCCACTCTCTCACACACAAACACACTCTCTCTCACACACTTACACTCTCTCACACACTCAAACTCACACACAAAGGCACGCTCTCTTACAGACACACACTCTCTCACACACACACGCACTCTCTCTCACACACACACACACTCTTTCACAGACACTCACTCTCTCACACAGACACGCACTCTCTCTCACAGACGCTCACACACTCTCACACACACACGCACTCTCTCTCACAGACACTCACACTCTCTCTCACACACACGCACACTCTCTCACACACTCATACTCTCACACTCTCTCACACAAACGCACACTCTCTCACAGACACTCACACTCTCTCTCACACACACGCACACTCTCTCACACACTCATACTCTCACACTCTCTCACACACACGCACACTCTCTCACAGACACTCACACTCTCTCACACACACATGTACACTCTCTCACAGACACTCCCACTCTCTCACACACAAACACACTCTCTCTCACACACTTACTCTCTCTCACACACACACTCTCTCACACACACACGCACAGTCTCTCTCACACACACACACACTCTCTCTTACCGACACTCAAACTCTCTCACACTCACTCTCTCACAGACACTCACACTCTCTCTCACACACACACGCATACTCTCTCACACACACACACACACACTCCCTCATGCACACATGCACACTCTCACACACACACGCACTCTCTCACACACACACACACACATTCTCTCACAAACACTCTCTCTCACCCACACACGCACTCTCTCTCACAGACACTCACACACTCTTACACACACACGCACACTCTCTCACCCACACACTCTCTCACGCACACATGCACACTCTCACACACACACACACACACTCTCTCACACACACACGCACACTCTCTCACACACACATTCTCTCACACACACACTCTCTCACACCCACTTGCACACTCTCTCAAGGACACTCACACTTTCTCACACACACACCCACACTCTCTCACAGACACTCACACTCTCTCACACACACCCTCACATACTCTCACACACGCACACTCTCTCACAGACATTCACACTGTCTCACACACACACATACACTCTCTCACAGACACTCACACTGTCTCACACACCCATGCACACTCTCTCACAGACACTCTCAAGCTCTCAACACACATGCGCTCTCTCTTACAGACATACTCACACTCTCTCACGCACACACGCACACTCTCTCACACACACTCACACTCTCTCACAGACACTCCCACTCTCACACACACACGCACACTCTCTCACAGACACTCACACTGTCTCACACACACACATACACTCTCCCACAGACACTCACACTGTCTCACACACACATGCACACTCTCTCACAGATACTCTCAAGCTCTCAACACACATGCGCTCTCTCTTACAGACATACTCACACTCTCTCACGCACACACGCACACTCTCTCACACACACTCACACTCTCTCACAGACACTCCCACTCTCACACACACACGCACGCACACTCTCTCACAGACACTCACACTGTCTCACACACACACATACACTCTCTCACAGACACTCACACTGTCTCACACACATGCACACTCTCTCACAGACACTCTCAAGCTCTCAACACACATGCGCTCTCTCTTACAGACATACTCACACTCTCTCATGCACACACGCACACTCTCTCACACACACTCACACTCTCTCACAGACACTCCCACTCTCACACACACACGCACACTCTCTCACAGACACTCACACTGTCTCACACACACACATACACTCTCTCACAGACACTCACACTCTCTCACAGACACTCTCAAGCTCTCAACACACATGCGCTCTCTCTTACAGACATACTCACACTCTCTCACACACACACGTACACTCTCTCACAGACACTCACTCTCTCACAGACACTCACACTCTCACACACACACGTACACTCTCTGACAGACACTCACACTCTCTCACAGACACACACTCTCTCACACGCACACATACACTCTCTCACACACATACGTACACTCTCTCACACACACACGTACACTCTCTCACAGACACTCACACTCTCTCACAGACACACACACTCTCTCTCACACACACGTACACTCTCTCACAGACACTCACACTCTCTCACACACACACTCTCTCACACACACGCACACACTCACACACATGCACTCACTCACACACAAACGAACACTCTCACACACTCACACTCTCACACGCAATCGCACACTCTCTTACACACACTCACGCTCTCTCTCACACACACGCGCACTCTCTCACACACACACACGCACGCACACTCTCTCACAGACACTCACACTGTCTCACACACACACATACACTCTCTCACAGACACTCACACTGTCTCACACACATGCACACTCTCTCACAGACACTCTCAAGCTCTCAACACACATGCGCTCTCTCTTACAGACATACTCACACTCTCTCATGCACACACGCACACTCTCTCACACACACTCACACTCTCTCACAGACACACACATTCTCTCACACACACACACGCACACTCTCTCACAGACACTCTCACGCGCTCTCACACACACGCACACTCTTTCACAGACACTCTCACTCTCTCACAGACACACACTCTCTCACACACACACACACTCTCTCACACACTCGCACACTCTCTCATTGACTCTCACACTCTCTCACACACGCACTCTCTCACACACACACTCACACTCTCTCACAGACACTCAGACTCTCTCACACTCTCTCACACATGCTTACTCTTGCACACACTCACTCTCTCTCACACACACTCTCTCTCACACACAGGCACACTCTCACAGACACTCACTCTCTCACACGCGCAGACTCTCTCACACACTCACACTCTCTCACACACACACACACACACACACTCTCTCTCACAGACACTCCCAGTCTCTCACACACAAACACACTCTCTCTCACACACTTACACTCTCTCACACACTCACACTCTCATACGCAATCGCGCACTCTCTTACACACACTCACGCACTCTCTCACACACACACGCACTCTCTCACACACTCACTCTCTCTCACACACTCAAGCTCTCTCACACACACACACACACTCTCTCACAGACACTCACACTCTCTCTCACACACACGCACACTCTCTCACACACTCATACTCTCACACTCTCTCACACACACGCACACTCTCTCACAGACACTCACACTCTCTCACACACACATGTACACTCTCTCACAGACACTCCCACTCTCTCACACACAAACACACTCTCTCTCACACACTTACTCTCTCTCACACACACACTCTCTCACACACACACGCACAGTCTCTCTCACACACACACTCTCTTACCGACACTCAAACTCTCTCACACACACTCTCTCACAGACACTCACACTCTCTCTCACACACACACGCATATTCTCTCTCACACACACACACTCCCTCATGCACACATGCACACTCTCACACACACACGCACTCTCTCACACACACACGCACTCTCTCTCACAGACACTCACACTCTCTTACACACACACGCACACTCTCTCACACACACACTCTCTCTTGCACACATGCACACTCTCACACACACACGCACACTCTCTCACACACACACGCACACTCTCTCACACACACATTCTCTCACACACACACTCTCTCACACCCACTTGCACACTCTCTCACAGACACTCACCCTTTCTCACACACACACCCACACTCTCTCACAGACACTCACACTCTCTCACAGACACACACACTCTCATGCTCTTTCACACACATGCACACTGTCTCACACACTCACTCTCTCTCACACACTCACACTCTCTCACACACACACGCACACTCTCAGACACTCGCACTCTCTCACACACACATGCACACTGTCTTATAGGCACTCACATTCTCTCACACACACACTCACACTCTCTCACAGACACTCCCACTCTCACACACACACGCACACTCTCTCACAGACACTCACACTGTCTCACACACACACACACACACACTCTCTCACAGACACTCACACTGTCTCACACACACATGCACACTCTCTCACAGACACTCTCAAGCTCTCAACACACATGCGCTCTCTCTTACAGACATACTCACACTCTCTCACGCACACACGCACACTCTCTCACACACACTCACACTCTCTCACAGACACACACATTCTCTCACACACACACGCACACTCTCTCACAGACACTCTCACGCGCTCTCACACACACGCACACTCTTTCACAGACACTCTCACTCTCTCACAGACACACACTCTCTCACACACACACACTCTCTCACACACTCGCACACTCTCTCATTGACTCTCACACTCTCTCACACACGCACTCTCTCACACACACACTCACACTCTCTCACAGACACTCACACTCTCTCACACTCTCTCACACATGCTTACTCTCGCACACACTCACTCTCTCTCACACACACTCTCTCTAACACACAGGCACACTCTCTCAGACACTCGCACTCTCTCACACGCGCAGACTCTCTCACACACTCACACTCTCTCACACACACACACTCTCTCTCACAGACACTCCCAGTCTCTCACACACAAACACACTCTCTCTCACACACTTACACTCTCTCACACACTCACACTCTCATACGCAATCGCGCACTCTCTTACACACACTCACGCACTCTCACACACACACACACACTCTCTCACACACTCGCACACTCTCTCATTGACTCTCACACTCTCTCACACACGCACTCTCTCACACACACACTCACACTCTCTCACAGACACTCAGACTCTCTCACACTCTCTCACACACGCTTACTCTCGCACACACTCACTCTCTCTCACACACACTCTCTCTCACACACAGGCACACTCTCACAGACACTCGCACTCTCTCACACGCGCAGACTCTCTCACACACTCACACTCTCTCTCACACACACACACACACACTCTCTCTCACAGACACTCCCAGTCTCTCACACACAAACACACTCTCTCTCACACACTTACACTCTCTCACACACTCACACTCTCATACGCAATCGCGCACTCTCTTACACACACTCACGCACTCTCTCACACACACACGCACTCTCTCACACACTCACTCTCTCTCACACACTCACGCTCTCTCACACACACACACACTCTCTCACAGACACTCCCACTCTCTCACACACAAACACACTCTCTCTCACACACTTACACTCTCTCACACACTCACACGCACACACTTTCACAGACACTCACACTCTGCCACACACACACACACTCTCTCACAGACACTCACACTCTCTCTCACACACATGCACACTCTCTCACACACTCACACTCTCACACTCTCTCACACACACACGCACACTCTCTCACAGACACTCACACTCTTTCACACACACATGTACACTCTCTCACAGACACTCCCACTCTCTCACACACAAACACACTCTCTCACACACACTTACTCTCTCTCACACACTCACACTCTCTCTTACCGACACTCAACTCTCTCACACACACTGTCTCACAGACACTCACACTCTCTCTCACACACACACGCATACTCTCTCACACACACACACTCCCTCATGCACACATGCACACTCTCACACACACACGCACTCTCTCACACACACACGCTCTCTCTCACAGACACTCCCACTCTCACACACACACGCACACTCTCTCACATACACCCACACTCTCTCACACACACACTCTCTCGCACACTCACACTATCACACCCTCACATACTCTCACACACATGCACACTCTCTCACAGACACTCCCACTCTCACACAGACACTCACACTCTTTCACACACACACGTACACTCTCTCACAGACACTCACACTCTCTCACAGACACTCACACTCTCTCACACTCACACATACACTCTCTCACAGACACTCACACTCTCTCACAGACACTCACACTCTCACACACACACACGTACGCTCTCTCACAGACACTCACACTCTCTCATAGACACTCACACTCTCTCTCACACACACGTACACTCTCTCACAGACACTCACACTCTCTCACAGACCCTCACACTCTCTCACGCACACGCACTCTCTCTCACAGAAGCTCACACTCTCTCAAACACACACGCACTCTCTCTCACAGACACTCACACTCTCTCACACTCACACATACACTCTCTCACAGACACTCACACTCTCTCACAGACACTCACACTCTCTCATAAACACACGCACACTATCTCACACACACGTACGCTCTCTCATAGACACTCACACTCTCTCACAGACACTCACACTCTCTCTCACACACACGTACACTCTCTCACAGACACTCACACTCTCTCACAGACACTCACACTCACACTCTCTCACACACACACGTACACTCTCTCACAGACACTCACACTCTCTCACAGACACTCACACTCTCTCACACACACACGTACACTCTCTCACAGACACTCACACTCTCTCACAGACACTCACACTCTCACACACACACACGTACACTCTCTCACAGACACTCACACTCTCTCACACACACACGTACACTCTCTCACAGACACTCACACTCTCTCACAGACACTCACACTCTCTCACACACACACGTACTCTCTCTCACAGACACTCACACTCTCTCACAGACACTCACACTCTCTCACACACACACGTACACTCTCTCACAGACACTCACACTCTCTCACAGACACTCACACTCTCTCACACACACACGTACACTCTCTCACAGACACTCACACTCTCTCACAGACACTCACACTCTCTCACACTCACACAGACACTCTCTCACAGACACTCACACTCTCTCACAGACACTCACACTCTCTCACACACACACACGTACACTCTCTCACACACACGCACACACTCACACACACGCACTCACTCACACACAAACGAACACTCTCACACACTCACACTCTCACACACAATCGCACACTCTCTTACAAACACTCACACTCTCTATCACACACACGCGCACTCTCTCACAGACACTCCCACTCTCTCACACACAAACACACTCTCTCTCACACACTTACACTCTCTCATACACTCACACTCTTTCACACACAAACGCATGCTCTCTTACAGACACACACTCTCTCGCACACACACGTACACTCTCTCTCACACACACACGCACACTCTTTCACAGACACTCACACTCTGTCACACACACACACACTCTCTCTCACACACTTACACTCTCTCACACACTCACACTCTTTCACACACAAACGCACGCTCTCTTACAGACACTCACTCTCTCTCACACACACGCACTCTCTCTCACAGACGCTCACACTCTCTCACACACACACGCACTCTCTCTCACAGACACTCACACTCTCTCTCACACACACGCACACTCTCTCACAGACACTCACACTCTCTCACAGACACTCACACTCTCTCACACACACACTCACACTCTCTCACAGACACTCACACTCTCTCACAGACACTCACACTCACTCACACACACGTACACTCACTCACACACACGTACACTCTCTCACAGACACTCACACTCTCTCACAGACACTCACACTCTCTCACACACACACGTACACTCTCTCACAGACACTCACACTCTCTCACAGACACTCACACTCTCTCACACACACACGTACACTCTCTCACAGACACTCACACTCTCTCACAGACACTCACACTCTCTCACACACACGTACAATCTCTCACAGACACTCACACTCTCTCACAGACACTCACACTCTCTCACACTCACACAGACACTCTCTCACAGACATTCACACTCTCTCACAGACACTCACACTCTCTCATAAACACACGCACACTCTCTCACAGACACTCACACTCTCACACACTCACATGTACACTCTCTCACAGACACTCACACTCTCTCACAGACACTCACACTCTCTCTCACACACACGTACACTCTCTCACAGACACTCACACTCTCTCACAGACACACACTCTCTCACACTCACACATACACTCTCTCACAGACACTCACACTCTCTCACAGACACTCACACTCTCTCATAAACACACGCACACTCTCTCACAGACACTCACACTCTCACACACACAGGTACGCTCTCTCACAGACACTCACACTCTCTCTCACACACACGTACACTCTCTCTCACACACACGTACACTCTCTCACAGACACTCACACTCTCTCACAGACACTCACACTCTCTCACACACACACGTACACTCTCTCACAGACACTCACACTCTCTCACAGACACTCACACTCTCTCACACACACACGTACACTCTCTCACAGACACTCACACTCTCTCACACACACACGTACACTCTCTCACAGACACTCACACTCTCTCACACACACGCACTCTCTCTCACACACACACACACACACACACTCTCTCACAGACACTCACACTCTCTCACAGACACTCACACTCTCTCACACACACACGTACACTCTCTCACACACACGCACACACTCACACACACGCACTCACTCACACACAAACGAACACTCTCACACACTCACACTCTCACACACAATCGCACACTCTCTTACACACACTCACACTCTCTATCACACACACGCGCACTCTCTCACAGACACTCCCACTCTCTCACACACACACGTACACTCTCTCACAGACACTCACACTCTCTCACAGACACTCACACTCTCTCACACACACACGCACACTCTCTCACAGACACTCACACTCTCTCATAGACACTCACACTCTCTCTCACACACACGTACACTCTCTCACAGACACTCACACTCTCTCACAGACCCTCACACTCTCTCACGCACACGCACTCTCTCTCACAGAAGCTCACACTCTCTCAAACACACACGCACTCTCTCTCACAGACACTCACACTCTCTCACACTCACACATACACTCTCTCACAGACACTCACACTCTCTCACAGACACTCACACTCTCTCATAAACACACGCACACTCTCTCACACACACGTACGCTCTCTCATAGACACTCACACTCTCTCACAGACACTCACACTCTCTCTCACACACACGTACACTCTCTCACAGACACTCACACTCTCTCACAGACACTCACACTCACACTCTCTCACACACACACGTACACTCTCTCACAGACACTCACACTCTCTCACAGACACTCACACTCTCTCACACACACACGTACACTCTCTCACAGACACTCACACTCTCTCACAGACACTCACACTCTCACACACACACACGTACACTCTCTCACAGACACTCACACTCTCTCACACACACACGTACACTCTCTCACAGACACTCACACTCTCTCACAGACACTCACACTCACTCACACACACGTACACACACTCACACACACGTACACTCTCTCACAGACACTCACACTCTCTCACAGACACTCACACTCTCTCACACACACACGTACTCTCTCTCACAGACACTCACACTCTCTCACAGACACTCACACTCTCTCACACACACACGTACACTCTCTCACAGACACTCACACTCTCTCACAGACACTCACACTCTCTCACACACACACGTACACTCTCTCACAGACACTCACACTCTCTCACAGACACTCACACTCTCTCACACTCACACAGACACTCTCTCACAGACACTCACACTCTCTCACAGACACTCACACTCTCTCACACACACACACGTACACTCTCTCACACACACGCACACACTCACACACACGCACTCACTCACACACAAACGAACACTCTCACACACTCACACTCTCACACACAATCGCACACTCTCTTACAAACACTCACACTCTCTATCACACACACGCGCACTCTCTCACAGACACTCCCACTCTCTCACACACAAACACACTCTCTCTCACACACTTACACTCTCTCATACACTCACACTCTTTCACACACAAACGCATGCTCTCTTACAGACACACACTCTCTCGCACACACACGTACACTCTCTCTCACACACACACGCACACTCTTTCACAGACACTCACACTCTGTCACACACACACACACTCTCTCTCACACACTTACACTCTCTCACACACTCACACTCTTTCACACACAAACGCACGCTCTCTTACAGACACTCACTCTCTCTCACACACACGCACTCTCTCTCACAGACGCTCACACTCTCTCACACACACACGCACTCTCTCTCACAGACACTCACACTCTCTCTCACACACACGCACACTCTCTCACAGACACTCACACTCTCTCACAGACACTCACACTCTCTCACACACACACGTACACTCTCTCACAGACACTCACACTCTCTCACAGACACTCACACTCACTCACACACACGTACACTCACTCACACACACGTACACTCTCTCACAGACACTCACACTCTCTCACAGACACTCACACTCTCTCACACACACACGTACACTCTCTCACAGACACTCACACTCTCTCACAGACACTCACACTCTCTCACACACACACGTACACTCTCTCACAGACACTCACACTCTCTCACAGACACTCACACTCTCTCACACACACGTACAATCTCTCACAGACACTCACACTCCCTCACAGACACTCACACTCTCTCACACTCACACAGACACTCTCTCACAGACATTCACACTCTCTCACAGACACTCACACTCTCTCATAAACACACGCACACTCTCTCACAGACACTCACACTCTCAGACACTCACATGTACACTCTCTCACAGACACTCACACTCTCTCACAGACACTCACACTCTCTCTCACACACACGTACACTCTCTCACAGACACTCACACTCTCTCACAGACACACACTCTCTCACACTCACACATACACTCTCTCACAGACACTCACACTCTCTCACAGACACTCACACTCTCTCATAAACACACGCACACTCTCTCACAGACACTCACACTCTCACACAGACACTCACACTCTCTCTCACACACACGTACACTCTCTCACAGACACTCACACTCTCTCACAGACACTCACACTCTCTCACAGACACTCACACTCTCTCACACACACACGTACACTCTCTCACAGACACTCACACTCTCTCACAGACACTCACACTCTCTCACACACACACGTACACTCTCTCACAGACACTCACACTCTCTCACACACACACGTACACTCTCTCACAGACACTCACACTCTCTCACACACACGCACTCTCTCTCACACACACACACACACACACACTCTCTCACAGACACTCACACTCTCTCACAGACACTCACACTCTCTCACACACACACGTACACTCTCTCACACACACGCACACACTCACACACACGCACTCACTCACACACAAACGAACACTCTCACACACTCACACTCTCACACACAATCGCACACTCTCTTACACACACTCACACTCTCTATCACACACACGCGCACTCTCTCACAGACACTCCCACTCTCTCACACACACACGTACACTCTCTCACAGACACTCACACTCTCTCACACACACACACACTCTCTCACACACACACGCACACTCTCTCACAGACACTCACACTCTTTCACACACACATGTACACTCTCTCACAGACACTCCCACTCTCTCACACACAAACACACTCTCTCACACACACTTACTCTCTCTCACACACTCACACTCTCTCTTACCGACACTCAACTCTCTCACACACACTGTCTCACAGACACTCACACTCTCTCTCACACACACACGCATACTCTCTCACACACACACACTCCCTCATGCACACATGCACACTCTCACACACACACGCACTCTCTCACACACACACGCTCTCTCTCACAGACACTCCCACTCTCACACACACACGCACACTCTCTCACATACACCCACACTCTCTCACACACACACTCTCTCGCACACTCACACTATCACACCCTCACATACTCTCACACACATGCACACTCTCTCACAGACACTCCCACTCTCACACAGACACTCACACTCTTTCACACACAAACGTACACTCTCTCACAGACACTCACACTCTCTCACAGACACTCACACTCTCTCACACTCACACATACACTCTCTCACAGACACTCACACTCTCTCACAGACACTCACACTCTCACACACACACACGTACGCTCTCTCACAGACACTCACACTCTCTCATAGACACTCACACTCTCTCTCACACACACGTACACTCTCTCACAGACACTCACACTCTCTCACAGACCCTCACACTCTCTCACGCAAACGCACACTCTCTCACAGAAGCTCACACTCTCTCAAACACACACGCACTCTCTCTCACAGACACTCACACTCTCTCACACTCACACATACACTCTCTCACAGACACTCACACTCTCTCACAGACACTCACACTCTCTCATAAACACACGCACACTCTCTCACACACACGTACGCTCTCTCATAGACACTCACACTCTCTCACAGACACTCACACTCTCTCTCACACACACGTACACTCTCTCACAGACACTCACACTCTCTCACAGACACTCACACTCACACTCTCTCACACACACACGTACACTCTCTCACAGACACTCACACTCTCTCACAGACACTCACACTCTCTCACACACACACGTACACTCTCTCACAGACACTCACACTCTCTCACAGACACTCACACTCTCACACACACACACGTACACTCTCTCACAGACACTCACACTCTCTCACACACACACGTACACTCTCTCACAGACACTCACACTCTCTCACAGACACTCACACTCACTCACACACACGTACACTCACTCACACACACGTACACTCTCTCACAGACACTCACACTCTCTCACAGACACTCACACTCTCTCACACACACACGTACTCTCTCTCACAGACACTCACACTCTCTCACAGACACTCACACTCTCTCACACACACACGTACACTCTCTCACAGACACTCACACTCTCTCACAGACACTCACACTCTCTCACACACACACGTACACTCTCTCACAGACACTCACACTCTCTCACAGACACTCACACTCTCTCACACTCACACAGACACTCTCTCACAGACACTCACACTCTCTCACAGACACTCACACTCTCTCACACACACACACGTACACTCTCTCACACACACGCACACACTCACACACACGCACTCACTCACACACAAACGAACACTCTCACACACTCACACTCTCACACACAATCGCACACTCTCTTACAAACACTCACACTCTCTATCACACACACGCGCACTCTCTCACAGACACTCCCACTCTCTCACACACAAACACACTCTCTCTCACACACTTACACTCTCTCATACACTCACACTCTTTCACACACAAACGCATGCTCTCTTACAGACACACACTCTCTCGCACACACACGTACACTCTCTCTCACACACACACGCACACTCTTTCACAGACACTCACACTCTGTCACACACACACACACTCTCTCTCACACACTTACACTCTCTCACACACTCACACTCTTTCACACACAAACGCACGCTCTCTTACAGACACTCACTCTCTCTCACACACACGCACTCTCTCTCACAGACGCTCACACTCTCTCACACACACACGCACTCTCTCTCACAGACACTCACACTCTCTCTCACACACACGCACACTCTCTCACAGACACTCACACTCTCTCACAGACACTCACACTCTCTCACACACACACGTACACTCTCTCACAGACACTCACACTCTCTCACAGACACTCACACTCACTCACACACACGTACACTCACTCACACACACGTACACTCTCTCACAGACACTCACACTCTCTCACAGACACTCACACTCTCTCACACACACACGTACACTCTCTCACAGACACTCACACTCTCTCACAGACACTCACACTCTCTCACACACACACGTACACTCTCTCACAGACACTCACACTCTCTCACAGACACTCACACTCTCTCACACACACGTACAATCTCTCACAGACACTCACACTCTCTCACAGACACTCACACTCTCTGACACTCACACAGACACTCTCTCACAGACATTCACACTCTCTCACAGACACTCACACTCTCTCATAAACACACGCACACTCTCTCACAGACACTCACACTCTCACACACTCACATGTACACTCTCTCACAGACACTCACACTCTCTCACAGACACTCACACTCTCTCTCACACACACGTACACTCTCTCACAGACACTCACACTCTCTCACAGACACACACTCTCTCACACTCACACATACACTCTCTCACAGACACTCACACTCTCTCACAGACACTCACACTCTCTCATAAACACACGCACACTCTCTCACAGACACTCACACTCTCACACACACAGGTACGCTCTCTCACAGACACTCACACTCTCTCACAGACACTCACACTCTCTCTCACACACACGTACACTCTCTCACAGACACTCACACTCTCTCACAGACACTCACACTCTCTCACACACACACGTACACTCTCTCACAGACACTCACACTCTCTCACAGACACTCACACTCTCTCACACACACACGTACACTCTCTCACAGACACTCACACTCTCTCACACACACGTACACTCTCTCACAGACACTCACACTCTCACACACACGCACTCTCTCTCACACACACACACACACACACACTCTCTCACAGACACTCACACTCTCTCACAGACACTCACACTCTCTCACACACACACGTACACTCTCTCACACACACGCACACACTCACACACACGCACTCACTCACACACAAACGAACACTCTCACACACTCACACTCTCACACACAATCGCACACTCTCTTACACACACTCACACTCTCTATCACACACACGCGCACTCTCTCACAGACACTCCCACTCTCTCACACACAAACACACTCTCTCTCACACACTTACACTCTCTCACACACTCACACTCTTTCACACACAAACGCATGCTCTCTTACAGACACACACTCTCTCATACACACACGTACACTCTCTCTCACACACACACGCACACTCTTTCACAGACACTCACACTCTGTCACACACACTCTCTCTCACACACTTACACTCTCTCACACACTCACACTCTTTCACACACAAACGCACGCTCTCTTACAGACACTCACTCTCTCTCACACACACGCACTCTCTCTCACAGACGCTCACACTCTCTCACACACACACGCACTCTCTCTCACAGACACTCACACTCTCTCTCACACACACGCACACTCTCTCACAGACACTCACACTCTCTCACAGACACTCACACTCTCTCACACACACACGTACACTCTCTCACAGACACTCACAATCTCTCACAGACACTCACAGTCACTCACACACACGTACACTCACTCACACACACGTACACTCTCTCACAGACACTCACACTCTCTGACAGACACTCACACTCTCTCACACACACACGTACACTCTCTCACAGACACTCACACTCTCTCACAGACACTCACACTCTCTCACACACACACGTACACTCTCTCACAGACACTCACACTCTCTCACAGACACTCACACTCTCTCACACACACGTACACTCTCTCACAGACACTCACATTCTCTCACAGACACTCACACTCTCTCACACTCACACAGACACTCTCTCACAGACATTCACACTCTCTCACAGACACTCACACTCTCTCATAAACACACGCACACTCTCTCACAGACACTCACACTCTCACACACTCACACGTACACTCTCTCACAGACACTCACACTCTCTCACAGACACTCACACTCTCTCTCACACACACGTACACTCTCTCACAGACACTCACACTCTCTCACAGACGCTCACACTCTCTCACACACACACGCACTCTCTCACAGACACTCACACTCTCCCACAGACGCTCACACTCTCTCACACACACACGCACTCTCTCACACAGACACTCACACTCTCTCACAGACACTCACACTCTCTCACACTCACACATACACTCTCTCACAGACACTCACACTCTCTCACAGACACTCACACTCTCTCATAAACACACGCACACTCTCTCACAGACACTCACACTCTCACACACACAGGTACGCTCTCTCACAGACACTCACACTCTCTCACAGACACTCACACTCTCACACACACAGGTACGCTCTCTCACAGACACTCACACTCTCTCACAGACACTCACACTCTCTCTCACACACACGTACACTCTCTCACAGACACTCACACTCTCTCACAGACACTCACACTCTCTCACACACACACGTACACTCTCTCACAGACACTCACACTCTCTCACAGACACTCACACTCTCTCACACACACACGTACACTCTCTCACAGACACTCACACTCTCTCACACACACACGTACACTCTCTCACAGACACTCCCACTCTCACACACACACGCACACTCTCTCACATACACCCACACTCTCTCACACACACACTCTCTCGCACACTCACACTATCACACCCTCACATACTCTCACACACATGCACACTCTCTCACAGACACTCCCACTCTCACACACACACGCACACTCTCTCACAGACACTCACACTCTCTCACACACACATGTACACTCTCTCACAGACACTCCCACTCTCTCACACACAAACACACTCTCTCACACACACTTACTCTCTCTCACACACTCACACTCTCTCACACACACACGCACGGTCTCTCTCACGCACACACACTCTCTCTTACCGACACTCAAACTCTCTCACACACACTGTCTCACAGACACTCACACTCTCTCTCACACACACACGCATACTCTCTCACACACACACACTCCCTCATGCACACATGCACACTCTCACACACACACGCACTCTCTCACACACACACGCTCTCTCTCACAGACACTCCCACTCTCACACACACACGCACACTCTCTCACATACACCCACACTCTCTCACACACACACTCTCTCGCACACTCACACTATCACACCCTCACATACTCTCACACACATGCACACTCTCTCACAGACACTCCCACTCTCACACACACACGCACACTCTCTCACAGACATACTCACACTCTCTCACGCACACACGCACACTCTCTCACACACACTCACACTCTCTCACAGACACACACATTCTCACACACACACACACGCACACTCTCTAACAGACACTCTCACGCTCTCTCACACACACGCACACTCTTTCATAGACACTGTCACTCTCTCACAAACACACACTCTCATACACACACACACACACTCTCTCACACACTCGCACACTCTCTCATTGACTCTCACACTCTCTCCCATAGGCACTCTCTCACACACACACTCACACTCTCTCACAGACACTCAGACTCTCTCACACTCTCTCACACACGCTTACTCTCGCACACACTCACTCTCTCTCACAAACACTCTCTCTCACACACAGGCACACTCTCACAGACACTCGCACTCTCTCACACACGAGACTCTCTCACACACTCAGACTCTCTCACA
The DNA here is from genome assembly GCF_037043375.1 of Chiloscyllium plagiosum. Taxonomy (NCBI): domain Eukaryota; kingdom Metazoa; phylum Chordata; class Chondrichthyes; order Orectolobiformes; family Hemiscylliidae; genus Chiloscyllium; species Chiloscyllium plagiosum. Next base: position 173,746,202 of record NW_028270139.1, on the reverse strand, counting down.
CACATACACTCTCTCACACACTCGCACACTCTCTCATTGACTCTCACACTCTCTCACACACGCACTCTCTCACACACACACTCACACTCTCTCACAGACACTCAGACTCTCTCACACTCTCTCACACACGCTTACTCTCGCACACACTCACTCTCTCTCACAAACACTCTCTCTCACACACAGGCACACTCTCACAGACACTCGCACTCTCTCACACACGAGACTCTCTCACACACTCAGACTCTCTCACACACACACACTCTCTCACACACTCGCACACTCTCTCATTGACTCTCACACTCTCTCACACACGCACTCTCTCACACACACACTCACACTCTCTCACAGACACTCAGACTCTCTCACACTCTCTCACGCACGCTTACTCTCGCACACACTCACTCTCTCTCACACACACTCTCTCTCACTCACAGGCACACTCTCACAGACACTCCCACTCTCTCACACACAAACACACTCTCTCACGCAATTCAGCACTCTCTTACACACACTCACACTCTCTCTCACACACACACGCACTCTCTCACACACTCACTCTCTCTCACACACTCACGTTCTCTCACACACACACACTCTCTCACAGACACTCCCACTCTCTCACACACAAAAACACTCTCTCTCATACACTTACACTCTCTCACACACTCACACTCTCTCACACACAATCGCACGCTCTCTTACAGACACTCACACTCTCTCACACACACATGCACTCTCTCTCACACACACGCACACTCTCTCACAGACACTCACACTCTCTCACACACGCACACTCTCTCACAGGCACTCACACTCTCACACACACGCACTCTCTCTCACAGACACTCAGACTCTCTCTCACTCACACACGCAATCTCTCACACACTCACTCTCTCTCACACACTCAAACTCTCTCGCACACACATGCACACTCTCTCACAGACACTCGCACTCTCTCACACACACACTCTCACACAATCACATTTTCTCACACACTCACACTCTCTCACACACACACACGCACACTCTCTCACACACACACTCTCTCACACACACACACCTTCTCACAGACGCTCTCACTCTCTCACACACACACGCACACTCTCTCACACACACACTCACAGTCTCTCACACACACTCACTCTCTCTCATACACACAGAGTCTCAGGCATACTCACACTCTCTCACTTTCTCACACTGTCTCACACACACGCACTCTCTCACACACTCACTCTCTCTCACACACTCACGTTCTCTCTCACACACACACACTCTCTCACAGACACTCCCACTCTCTCACACACAAAAACACTCTCTCTCACACACTTACACTCTCTCACACACTCACACTCTCTCACACACAATCGCACGCTCTCTTACAGACACTCACACTCTCTCACACACACATGCACTCTCTATCACACACACGCACACTCTCTCACAGACACTCACACTCTCTCACACACACGCACACTCTCTCACAGGCACTCACACTCTCACACACACGCACTCTCTCTCACAGACGCTCAGACTCTCTCTCACTCACACACGCAATCTCTCACACACTCACTCTCTCTCACGTTCTCACACTGTCTCACACACAGACACACTCTCTCACACACTTACTCTCTCTCACACACTCACTTTCTCACACACACAGGCACGCTCTCTCACAGACGCTCACACTCTTTCACACACACTCTCTCTCACACAGACACTTTCTCATGCACTCACTCTCATACACACTGACACTCTCTCACACACACTCACACTCTCTCACAGACACTCACAGACTCTCACACACACACTCTCACACACACACTCTCACACGCTCACTCTCACACACTCACACTCTCTCACACAATCTCACTCACAAACATGCTCTCACACACAGTCTCAGGCACACATACTCTGTCACTCACTCACATTCGCACGCACACTCTCACAGACTCACACTCTGTCACACACTCATACTCTCTCACACTCAGTCTCAGGCACACTCACACTCTCTCACTCACTCACTCTCTCTTTCACACACACACGCATATTCTCACGCACTCACACAGTCTCTCACCCAGGCACACACACACTCACACACATACACAGACACACACACGTAAACACACACTCTCACTTTCTCTCATACACGCTCACACCCTCACACACACACACTCTCACACACACAGTCTCAGGCACACTCACACTCTCATGCACACTCGCACACACACTCACGCACGCATACTCTCATGTGCACACACTTACACTCAGCTCATACTCACACTCTCAAGCACACTCACACAACCTCTCACACAGACACACACAAACAGACATACAAAGGCACACACACTACCTCACACACTAACACACACTCATTTTCTCTCATACACACTCACACTCTCTCACACAAATGCTCTCTAACACATACACAATCTCATACACACATACACACACATACTCCCATGTGCACACACATACACTCTCCTCACACTCATATGCACACTCACACAGTTTATCACACAGACACACACACAAACAGACACACACAGACACACACAGACACACATACTCTCTTACACACTAACACGCACTCACTTTCTCTCAAACACACACACTCTCACACACAAACACACACACATACTCTCACGAACACTCACACAGTTTCTCACACAGACACACACACAGACACACACACACTCGGACACACTCACATGCACACTCTTTCACAACACACACACACTCTCTAACATACGCTCACACTCTCTCTCACACACACACGCACACAATCTCACACACACTCTCTCACACACAAACGCACGCAATCTCACACACACACTCTCTCACGCACTCACTCTCTCACACACACAATCGCACACTCTCTCACACACACGCACACTCTCTCACAGACACTCACATTTTCTCACACACACACGCATGCTCTCTCACAGACACTCACACTCTCACACACACATACTCCCATGTGCACACACATACACTCTCCTCACACTCACATGCACACTCACACAGTTTATCGCACAGACACACACACAAACAGACACACACAGACACACATACTCTCTTACACACTAACACGCACTCACTTTCTCTCAAACACACACACTCTCACACATAATCACACACACATACTCTCACGAACACTCACACAGTTTCTCACACAGACACACACACAAACAGACACACACACACTCTCACACACTCACACGCACACTCTTTCACAACACACTCACACTCTCTAACATACGCTCACACTCTCTCTCACACACACACGCACACAATCTCACACACACTCTCACACACAAATGCACGCAATCTCACACACACACTCTCTCACGCACTCACTCTCTCACACACACAATCGCACTCTCTCACACACACGCACACTCTCTCACAGACACTCACATTTTCTCACACACACACGCATGCTCTCTCACAGACACTCACACTCTCTCACACACACATGCACACACTCACACACAATCGCACACTCTCTCACACACACGCACACTCTCACAGACACTCACACTCTCTCACACTCACACACTCAAACTCTCTCAAAGACACTCACACTCTCTCTCACACGCACACACACACTCTCTCACAGACACTCACACTCTCTCAAACACACGTACTCTCTCACACATAATCGCACACTCTCTTACAGGCACTCACACTCTCTTTCACACACACGCACACGCTCTGACACACACGCTCTCACACTGACACGCTCATGCACTCACACTCATACACACTCATGCTCTCTCACACACTCACAGTCTCTCACATACACTCACAGACTCTCACACACACTCTCTCATACACACACTCTCTCACACTCACACTCTCATGCACGCACACTCTCACATACTCACACTCTCTCATACATACTCATACTCACACTCTCTCACACACACTCACACTCTCTCAAACAATCACACTCTCACGCACACTCTCTCACACACACAGTCTCAGGCACACTCACACTTTGTCACTCACTTACACTCACACACACTCTCTCACAGACTCACACTCTGTCACACACTCATACTCTCTCACACTCACACAGTCTCAGGCACACTCATACTCTCTCACTCACTCACACTCTCTTTCACACACACACACGCATATTCTCACGCACTCACACAGTCTCTCACCCAGGCACACACACACTCACACAGATGCACACACAAACATACACACACTCACTTTCTCTCATACACACTCACTCTCACACACACACTCTCTCACACACACAGTCTCAGGCACACTCACACTCTCATGCACACTTGCACACTCACACTCACGCACGCATACTCTCATGTGCACACACATACACTCAGCTCATACTCACAGTCTCAAGAACACTCACACAACCTCTCACACAGACATACACAAACAGACATACAAAGGCACACACACTCCCTCACACACTAACACACACTCATTTTCTCTCACACACACACTCTCTAACATACACACTCTCACACACATACTCTCATGTGCATACACATACACTCTCCTCACACTCACACTCTCACGCACACTCACACAGTTTCTCACACAGACACACACAAACAAACACGCACAGACACACATACACTCTGACACACTAACACATACTCACTTTCTCTCATGCACACTCACACTCTCTCACAGACACTCACACTCTCACACACACGCACACTCTGTCACACACACGCGCACGCTCTCTCACAGACACACTCTCTCACATATACACTCAAACTCTCACACACATACACGCACACTTTCTCACAGACACTCACACTCTCATACACACACGCACACTCTGTCACACACACATGCACTCAGACACTCACACTCTCTCACACACTCACACTCTCTCATACACACACGCACACTCTTTCACACACACTCACACTCTCTAACAGACACTCACACTCTCTCACACACACTCACACTCTCTCACACACACATGCAACTCTCTCACAGACACTCACACTCTCTCACACATAAACGCACACAATCTCACACACTCACTCTCTCTCACACTCACACTCTCTCACACACAATCGCGCACTCTCTTACAGACACTCACACTTTCTAACACACACAATTGCACTCTCTCTTACAGACACTCACACTCTCTCTCACACACGTGCACACTCTCTCACAGACACACTCTCTCACACACACTCTCTCACACACTTGCACTATCTCACGCACACACGCACTCTCTCTCACTGACACTCACTCTCTCACACACACTCTCTCACACACACACACGCACACTCTTTCGCATACACACTCTCTCATACACACATGCACACTCTCTCACACACACATACTCTCACAGACACACACTCTCTCACCCACACGCTCTCACGCACTCACACTCTCTCACACACACTCATATTCTCTCACACATTCACACTCTCTCACACACTCACACTCTCTCACACATACACTCTCACACTCTCTCACACATAAACGTACGCAATCTCACACACACACTCTCTCACACACTCACTCTCTCTCACACTCACACTCTCTCACACACAATTGCACTCTCTCTTACAGACACTCACACTCTCTCTCACACACGTGCACACTCTCTCACAGACACACTCTCTCACACACACTCTCTCACACACTTGCACTATCTCACGCACACACGCACTCTCTCTCACTGACACTCACTCTCTCACACACACTCTCTCACACACACACACGCACACTCTTTCGCATACACACTCTCTCATACACACACGCACACTCTCTCACACACACATACTCTCACAGACACACACTCTCTCACCCACACGCTCTCACGCACTCACACTCTCTCACACACACTCATATTCTCTCACACATTCACACTCTCTCACACACACTCACACTCTCTCACACATACACTCTCACACTCTCTCACACATAAACGTACGCAATCTCACACACAGACTCTCTCACACACTCACTCTCTCTCACACTCACACTCTCTCACACACAATCGCGCACTCTCTTACAGACACTCACACTTTCTAACACACACAATTGCACTCTCTCTTACAGACACTCACACTCTCTCTCACACACGTGCACACTCTCTCACAGACACACTCTCTCACACACACTCTCTCACACACTTGCACTATCTCACGCACACACGCACTCTCTCTCACTGACACTCACTCTCTCACACACACTCTCTCACACACACACACGCACACTCTTTCGCATACACACTCTCTCATACACACACGCACACTCTCTCACACACACATACTCTCACAGACACACACTCTCTCACCCACACGCTCTCACGCACTCACACTCTCTCACACACACTCATATTCTCTCACACATTCACACTCTCTCACACACACTCACACTCTCTCACACATACACTCTCACACTCTCTCACACATAAACGTACGCAATCTCACACACAGACTCTCTCACACACTCACTCTCTCTCACACTCACACTCTCTCACACACAATCGCGCACTCTCTTACAGACACTCACACTTTCTAACACACACAATTGCACTCTCTCTTACAGACACTCACACTCTCTCTCACACACGTGCACACTCTCTCACAGACACTCACTCTCTCACACACACTCTCTCACACACCTGCACTATCTCATGCACACACGCACTCTCTCTCACAGACACTCACTCTCTCACACACACTCTCTCACACACACACGCACACTCTCTCACACACACATACTCTCACAGACACACACTCTCTCACTCACACGCTCTCACACACTCACACTCTCTCTCACACACTCATACTCTCTCACACATTCACACTCTCTCACATACACTTACACTCTCTCACACATACACTCTCACACTCTCTCACTCTCACACTCTCTCTCACACACTGACTCTCTCACACTCGCACTCTCACACACACAGTCTCAGGCACACTCACACTCTCTCACTCACTCACACTCTTACAAACACACACTCACACACACACAGTCTCAGGCACACTCACACTCTCTCACTCACTCACAGACACACACACTCGCACCCTCTCACTCACTCACACTCTGTCACACACACACTCACACTCTCTCACAGACACGCACACTCTCTTGCAGATATTCACACTCTCCCACACACTCACACTTTCTAACACACACTTTCACATCCACACACTCTCATCACACATTCACACTCTCTTTTACACATACTCTCACAAACACTCACACTCTCTCACACACTCACACACACGCACACTCTCTTACAGGCTCTCACACAATCTCACTTTCTCACACACACACTTTCACATCCACACACACTCTCACACACTCACACTCTCACACTCTCTTTTACACACACTCTCACACTCTCTCACACACACTCACACTCTCACACACACACACGCACACTCTCACAGACACTCACACTCTCTCACACACACGCACAGTCTCTCACGCACACACGCACACTCTCTCACAGACACATGCACAATCTCTCACATGCTCACACTCTGTCATGCACACACACGCACACTCTCACACAGACACTCCCACTCTCTCACACACACGCGTACACTCTCTCACACTCTCACACACACTCACACTGTCACACACTCACACTCTCACAACTTGCACTCTCTTACACACACATGCACTCTCTCACAGACACTAACACTCTCTCACACACGCTCTCTCACACACACACGCACTCACACTCTCACAGTCTCACACACACTGACACTCTCACACACTCACACTCTCACACATTCACACTCTCACTCACATGCACTCTCTCACACATACATGCACACTCTCTCACAGACATGCACACTCTCTCACACACACTCTCTCACACTCACTCACACTCTCTCACACACACTCTCTTACACACACACTCACACACACTCACACACTCATGCTCTCACACACACGCACACTCTCTCGCAGACATTCACACTCTCACACTTACACTCACACAGACACAGACACACACTCACACACACACACACTCGCTGACACACAGTTTCAGGCACACTCACTCTCTCACTCATTCACACTCTCACACACACACACTCACACCCTCTCACTCACACTCTGTCATGCACACACTCACACTCTCACACAGACGTGCACACCCTCTTACAGACACTCACACAGACGTGCACACTCTCTTACAGTCTCCCACAGACACACTCACACTCACACACACACTCTCTCACATACTGACACTCTCTCACACACCACTCACACTCACACTCTCTCACACACACACTCACACTCTCTTATGCACACACACTCTCACACACACTCTCTCACACACACTCTCTCACACACACACTCACCCTCTCACACTCTTGAACACATTCACATTCTCACACACATTCACAGACTCTCACACACACTTTCTCTCACACACACACACTCTCGCACACTCTGTGTCACACACACTCTCTCACTCACACACCCACACACTCTATCCACACACTCTCTCCACACACACACACACTCACACACGTGATGTCACGCACATACACACTCTCTCCACACACACTCACTCACACTCTCTCACACACGCTCTCTCACGCACACACAAACTCTCAAATATTCTGACACAATCACACACACACACACACCATCTCACACACACACCCTCATACACATGCACACAATCTCACACACATACTCTCTCCCTCTCTCACACACACGCACATTCTCATGCACACACACACTGTCACACACTCACACTCTCACACACAGATTCTCTCATACACACTCTCACAATCACACACAATCTCTCACATGCACACATTCTCACACACTCTCACTCTCTGTCTCATGCACACACACAATCTCACACATTTACACTCACACACACACTCTCTCTCACACACACTCTCACAAACACACACAATCTCACACACACTTACACTCTCATACACACACTCACCCGCACGCACACATACTCGCTCACACACGCACACACTCGCGCACTCTCACAGACACTCACACTCTCACACACACACTCTCTCACAGACTCACACTCTCACACACTCACATTGTCTCACACACATTCACTCTCTCACAGACACCCACACTCACACACTTACACTCTCTCACACACACTCTCTCACACACTCACACACACACTCACACTCTCATACACACACACTCTCACACACTCTCTCACACATACACTCTCACAATCTCACATGCACACACGCACACTCACCCTCTCACACTCTTGCACGCATTCACATTCTCACACACATTCACAGACTCTCACACAAACTTTCTCTCTCACACACACTCTCGCACACTCTTTCCACACACACACTCACACCCGCATGCACACACATTCTCGCTCACACTCACACTTGCTCACATCACACTCTCTTTCTCTCACACACACACACACAATCTCACGCACTCTGTCTCACACACACTCATTCACACACCCACACACTCTATCCACACACTCTCTCCATACACACACACACTCACACACATGATGTCACGCACATACACACTCTCTCCACACACACTCACTCACACTCTCTCACACACGCTCTCTCACGCAGACACGAACTCTCAAACACTCTGACACAATCACACACACTATCTCTCACACACACTCTCATACACATGCACACAATCTCACACACATACTCTCACCCTCTCTCACACTCTCATGCACACACACACACACAGTCACGCACTCACACTCACACACACAGGTTCTGTCATACACACTCTCACAATCACACACAATCTCTCACATGCGCACTTTCTCACACACTCTCACTCTCTGTCTCACGCACACACACAAACACACACGCAATCTCACACACTCACTCTCACACACTCACACTCTCTCTCACACACACTCTCACACACACTCACATTCTCACACACACTTATACTCTCTCTCATACACAACACTCACTCTCTCTCACACCCAACCACACACACGATCTCATACACTCACACTCTCACACACACAGTCACACTCTCTCACACACATACTCGCACACCCACTCACTCTCTCTCTCACACACACAAACTCTCACACGAACTCAAACTCTCGCACACAATTTCACACTCTCGCACACTCACATTTTCTCACACAAACATACTAAATCTTACTCACAGTCACACTTTATCTCACGCACACACTCTCATACACACACACTCACTCTCACATGCACACTCTCTCACATACACTCACACTCTCTCACACACACACTCACACTCTTTCATGCACACACACTCACACTCTCACACACCTTCACACTCTCTCACACACATTCACACATTCTCACACACACTCTCTCACACACACTCACTCACACACACAGTCTGTCCCTCACACTCACTCACACTTGCACACACTGACACAAACACATCATCACACACATGCACAGTCTCTCCACACACACTCACTCACACTCTCTCACATACGCACTCTTGCACACGTACACACACACTTTCAAGCACTCTGATACAATCTCACACACATACACACGCACTCTCCCATACATATACACTGTCACCCACCCACCCACACACACACCCCTCATGGAGTGCAACATACTGCCCTTTTTAAAGTCATGATGTGGAGGAGCCTGTGTTGGTCTGGGGTGGACAATGTTACAGATCACACAACACCAGGTTATCGTCCAAAAGGTTTATTTGGAAGCACTAGCTTTTGGAGTGCGGCTCCTTTATCAGGAAGCTGTTAAAGCCGATTGTCCAAGATCTCGAATTGCTGCTGACGACAGTGTTCACACTGACCAGGCGGATTGACCCAACCGTGAGGGCTCCACTCTGAATGACACACACATCAAAGGATTTGTTTCGATGAAGGATGATATCAAAGTGAGTTATGTCATGCATGTTGTCAATGGGACTTGCTCCAGAAGCTCAGAGGAAGGTCCTAGGCTACACATCGGTCTAGGAGGGAGGGAATCACATTTCTGAGGCATTGAGAGGGTGGGACCTGTATAAACTGGACAATCGACATCTGAAACAGGCTTCTCCTCGCAGGGAGATTCGGGAGTGCTGTTGGAGAGTAAGAACAAGATTGACAGTGGGATGAGACCCTCAGGGCAAATTCAGAGCAAGAAATGTGAGGCAGAGCATCCGTGAGTGACTGAAGGACAGAAGGAGCAAAGGGTTAAAGGTGTGGAGTATAGGAACAGTCAATGTGAAAAACTCTTGCTGTATTGCTGTACTGCTTCAACAATCTGTCAGGGGGGGAATGACTTTCTGTGACTCCACTGCTGTGGGTTCTGTGCTGGGCACAGACAGCCTGCTGGCCCTGGAACTCCCAGCTGGGCAGCAGCTTGTCCTTCTGCTGTTTGGCCTCATTTCCAGCAGGGTTCAGCACAGCTGCTCAATGTGGGGGCCACCTTTACAGAGACTTCTGCTCGAGTTTCGGGGGATCTTTGGGAAACGATTGTCATGAGAGGGTGAGGATGTTGCAATGTTTCACAGAAGCTTTGAAAATGTCCGAGATGCATCTTCTCTGCTCCCCGGCTGTGAGGCAGCTCGGAATACAGAGCTGACTTTGGTCACCTCTTGCTGAGGTATATGGACAAAGGGGCCTGAGGGAGTGGAACCAGGATCTTAATGCTGGCGAGGTTGGCCTGAGAGAGAGAGAACACTGATATTGCAATACCCATCCTCCCCACTGGACTTTCAGGATCATGCAGAGGCATCACTGGGGATGGCTGACTTGGGATTGGCGCTATCTGTATACTGTCTGTATTTCAAATATTGAGAGATGGCCAGGACGGGGGAGTGACCAGTAAACAGTCAGTCTTAGTTCATCAAAGGCACATCCTTGTATACATCTCCATTCACACATGGACAACACTTCACCTCTGAGTGTGAGCGCACACTTCACCTTTGAGTGTGAGCACATCCTTTACCTCTGAGTGTGAGCACACCCTTCACCTCTGAGTGTGATCACACCCTTCACCTCTGAGTGTGATCACACCCTACACCTCTGAGTGTGAGCACACACTTCACCTCTGAGTGTGAGTGCACACTTCACCTCTGAGTGTGAGCACATCCTTCACCTCTGAGTGTGATCACACCCTACACCTCTGAGTGTGAGCACAACCTTCACCTCTGAGTATGAGCACACCCTACACCTCTGAGTGTGAGTACAACATACACATCTGAGTGTGAGCACCTCCTACACCTCTGAGTGTGAGCACACCCTACACCTCTGAGTGTGAGCACATCCTTCACCTCTGAGTGTGAGCACATCCTTCACCTCTGAGTGTAAGCACATCCTTCACCTCTGAGTGTGAGCGCACACTTCACCTCTGAGTATAAACACATCCTTCACCTCTGAATGTGAGCATACCCTACACCTCTGAGTGTGCGCACACACTACACCTCTGAGTGTGAGCACAACTTTCACCTCTGAGTATGAGCACACAATACACCTCTGAGTGTGAGCACATTCTTCATCTCTAAGTGTGATCACACCTTACACCTCTGAGTGTGAGCACAACCTACACCTCTGAGTGTGAGCACACCCTACACCTCTGAGTGTGAGCACATCCTTAACCTCTGAGTGTGATCACACACTACACCTCTGAGTGTGAGCACATCCTTCACCTCTGAGTGTGATCACACACTACACATCTGAGTGTGAGCACATCCTTCACCGCTGAGTGTGAGCAAACCCTTCACTTCTTAGTGTGTGCACATCCGACAGAATGTGATCACACCCTACACCTCTGAGTGTGAGCAAAACTTCCCCTCTGAGTGTGAGCACAACCTTCACCTCTGAGAGTGCTCACACCCTACACCCCTGAGTGTGAGCACACCCTATACCTCTGAGTGTGATCACACCCTTCCTCTCTGAGTGTGAGCACAACCTTCCCCTCTGATTGTGAGCACACCCTACATGTCTGATTGTGAGCACAAGCTTCCCCTCTGAGTGTTAGCACACATTTCACCTCTGAGTGTGATCACACCCTACACCTCTGAGTGTGAGCACAACCTTCCCCTCTGAGTGTGATCACACCTTACACCTCTAAGTGTGAGCACAGCTTCACCTCTGAGTGTGAACGCACACTTCACCGCTGAGTATGATCACACACTACACCTCTGAGTGTGAGCACATCCTTCCCTGCTGAGTGTGAGCACCCCCTACATGTCTGAGTGTGAGCACACCCATCACCTCTGAGTGTGAGTGCACACTTCACCGCTGAGTCTGAGCACACACTACACCTCTGAGTGTGAGCACACCCTTCACCTCTGAGTGTGTGCACACCCTACACCTTTGAGTGAGATCACACCCTACACCCCTGAGTGTGAGCACAACCTTCACCTCTGAGTGTGAGCACATTCTTCACCTCTGAATGTGATCACACCCTGCACCTCTGAATGTGATCACAACCTGCACCTCTGAATGTGATCACACCCTACACCTCTGAGTGTGAGCACAACCTTCACCTCTGAGTGGGAGCACATCCTACCCCTCTGAGTGTGAGTGCACACTTCACCGCTGAGTCTGAGCACGACCTTCACCTCTGAGTGTGAGTACACCTTACACCTCTGAGTGTGAACTCACACTTCACCTCTGAGCATGAACACACACTAGACCTCTGAGTGTGAGCACATCCTTCCCCTCTGAGTGTGAGCACAACCTTCAACTCGGAGTGTTAACCCACCCTACACCTCTGAATGTGAGCACATGCTTCCCCTCTGAGTGTGAGCACACCCTTCACCTCTGAGTGTGAGTGCACACTTCACCGCTGAGTGTGAGCACCTCCTACACCTCTGAGTGTGAGCACACCCTATAGAGTGTGAGCACACACTTTACCTCTGAGTGTGAGCACACAGATCACCTCTGAGTGTGAGCACACCCTACACCTTTGAGTGAGATCACACCCTTCACCCCTGAGTGTGAGCACAACCTTCACCTCTGAGTGTGAGCGCACGCTTCACCTCTGAGTGTGAGTGCACACTTCACCTCTGAGTATAAGCACATCCTTCACCTCTGAGTGTAAGCACATCCTTCACCTCTGAGTGTGAGCACATCCTTCACCTCTGAGTGTGAGCGCACACTTCACCTCTGAGTATAAGCACATCCTTCACCTCTGAGTGTGAGCACATCCTTCACCTCTGAGTGTGAGTGCACACTTCACCTCTGAGTATAAGCACATCCTTCACCTCTGAGTGTGAGCGCACACTTCACCTCTGAGTATAAGCACATCCTTCACCTCTGAGTGTAAGCACATCCTTCACCTCTGAGTGTGAGCACATCCTTCACCTCTGAGTGTGAGTGCACACTTCACCTCTGAGTATAAGCACATCCTTCACCTCTGAGTGTGAGCGCACACTTCACCTCTGAGTGTAATCACATCCTTCACCTCTGAGTGTGAGCATACCGTACACCTCTGAATGTGATCACACCCTGCACCTCTGAATGTGATCACACCCTACACCTCTGAGTGTGAGCACAACCTTCACCTCTGAGTGGGAGCACATCCTACCCCTCTGAGTGTGAGTGCACACTTCACCGCTGAGTCTGAGCACACTCTTCACCTCTGAGTGTGAGTACACCTTACACCTCTGAGTTGAACACACACTTCACCTCTGAGCATGAACACACACTAGACCTCTGAGTGTGAGCACATCCTTCCCCTCTGAGTGTGAGCACAACCTTCAACTCTGAGTGTTAACCCACCCTACACCTCTGAGTGTGAGCACATATTTCCCCTCTGAGTGTGAGCACATACTTCCCCTCTGAGTGTGAGCACACCCTTCACCTCTGAGTGTGAGTGCACACTTCACCGCTGAGTCTGAGCACAACCTTAACCTCTGAGTGTGAGCACACACTACACCTCTGAGTGTGAGCACACCCTTCACCTCTGAGTGTGTGCACACCCTATCGAGTGTGAGCACACACTTTACCTCTGAGTGTGAGCGCACACATCACCTCTGAGTGTGAGCACACCCTACACCTTTGAGTGAGATCACACCCTTCACCCCTGAGTGTGAGCACAACCTTCACCTCTGAGTGTGAGCACACCCTTCACCTCTGAGTGTGAGCACACCCTTCACCTCTGAGTGTGAGTGCACACTTCACCGCTGAGTGTGAGCACCTCCTACACCTCTGTGTGTGAGCACATCCTTCCCCTCTGAGTGTGAGCACACCCTACACCTCTGAATGTGAGCGCACACTTCCCATCTGAGTGTGAGCACAAACTTCACCTCTGAGTGTGAGCGCACACTTCTCCACTGAGTGTGATCACACCCTACACCTCTGAGTGTGAGCACATCATTCCCCGCTGAGTGTGAGCACCCCCTACACGTCTGAGAGTGAGCACACCCATCACCTCTGAGTGTGAGTGCACACTTCACTGCTGAGTCTGAGCACAACCTTCACCTCTGAGTGTGAGCACACACTACACCTCTGAGTGTCTGCACACCCTTCACCTCTGAGTGTGTGCACACCCTACAGAGTGTGAGCACACACTTTACCTCTGAGTGTAGCGCACACTTCACCTCTGAGTGCGAGAACACCCTACACCTTTGAGTGAGATCACACCCTACACCCCTGAGTGTGAGCACAACCTTCACCTCTGAGTGTTATCACACCCTACACCTCTGAGTGAGAGCACAACCTTCACCTCTGAGTGGGAGCACATCCTACCCCTCTGAGTGTGAGCGCACGCTTCACCGCAGAGTCTGAGCACAACCTTCACCTCTGAGTGTGAGTACACCCTACACCTTTGAGTGTGAGCACAACCTTCACCTCTGAGTGTGAGCACACCTTTCACCTCTGAGTGTGAGTACAACCTTTCCCCTCAGTGTGTGAGCACACCCTACACCTCTGAGTGTGAGCACATCCTTCACCTCTAAGTGTGAGCACAATCTTCACGTCTGAGTGTGAGTGCACACTTCACCGCTGAGTGTGAGCACATCCTTCATCTCTGAGTGTGAGCACACCCTATACTTCTGAGAGTGAGCGCACACTTCAACACTGAGTGTGATCACATCCTATACAGTGTGAGCACACCCTTCACCTCTGAGTGTGAGCACACCCTTCACCTCTGAGTGTGAGCTCTCCCAACACCTCTGTGTGTGAGCACACCCTTGCCATCTGAGTGTGGGCACACCCATCACTTCTGAGTGTGATCACACCCTACACATCTGAGTGAGAGCACAACCTTCACCTCTGAGTGTGAGCACACCTTTCACCTCTGAGTGTGAGCACAACCTTCCCCTCTGAGTGAGAGCACAGTCTACACCTCTGAGTGTGAGCACATCCTTCACCTCGAAGTCTAAGCACAACCTTCACCTATGAGTGCGAGCACACACTTCACCGCTGAGTCTGAGCACAACCTTCACCTCTGAGTGTGAGTACACCCTACACCTCTGAGTGTGAGCACACACTTCACCGCTGAGTCTGAGCACAACCTTCACCTCTGAGTGTGAGTACACCCTACACCTCTGAGTGTGATCACACCTTACACCTTTGAGTGTGAGCACACCCTTCACCTCTGAGCGTGATCACACCTTACACCTCTGAGTGTGAGCACATCCTTCCCCTCTGACTGTGAGCACACCCTTCATCACTGAGTGTGAGCACACCCTTTACCTCTGAGTGTGAGCACACCCTACACCTCTGAGTGTGAGCATATCATTCCCCGCTGAGTGTGAGCACCCCCCACACGTCTGAGAGTGAGCACACCCATCACCTCTGAGTGTGAGTGCACACTTCACTGCTGAGTCTGAGCACAACCTTCACCTCTGAGTGTGAGCACATCCTTAACCTCTGAGTGTGATCACACACTACACCTCTGAGTGTGAGCACATCCTTCACCTCTGAGTGTGATCACACACTACACATCTGAGTGTGAGCACATCCTTCACCGCTGAGTGTGAGCAAACCCTTCACTTCTTAGTGTGTGCACATCCGACAGAATGTGATCACACCCTACACCTCTGAGTGTGAGCAAAACTTCCCCTCTGAGTGTGAGCACAACCTTCACCTCTGAGAGTGCTCACACCCTACACCCCTGAGTGTGAGCACACCCTATACCTCTGAGTGTGATCACACCCTTCCTCTCTGAGTGTGAGCACAACCTTCCCCTCTGATTGTGAGCACACCCTACATGTCTGATTGTGAGCACAAGCTTCCCCTCTGAGTGTTAGCACACATTTCACCTCTGAGTGTGATCACACCCTACACCTCTGAGTGTGAGCACAACCTTCCCCTCTGAGTGTGATCACACCTTACACCTCTAAGTGTGAGCACAACTTCACCTCTGAGTGTGAACGCACACTTCACCGCTGAGTATGATCACACACTACACCTCTGAGTGTGAGCACATCCTTCCCTGCTGAGTGTGAGCACCCCCTACATGTCTGAGTGTGAGCACACCCATCACCTCTGAGTGTGAGTGCACACTTCACCGCTGAGTCTGAGCACAACCTTCACCTCTGAGTGTGAGCACACACTACACCTCTGAGTGTGAGCACACCCTTCACCTCTGAGTGTGTGCACACCCTACACCTTTGAGTGAGATCACACCCTACACCCCTGAGTGTGAGCACAACCTTCACCTCTGAGTGTGAGCACATTCTTCACCTCTGAATGTGATCACACCCTGCACCTCTGAATGTGATCACAACCTGCACCTCTGAATGTGATCACACCCTACACCTTTGCGTGTGAGCACAACCTTCACCTCTGAGTGGGAGCACATCCTACCCCTCTGAGTGTGAGTGCACACTTCACCGCTGAGTCTGAGCACGACCTTCACCTCTGAGTGTGAGTACACCTTACACCTCTGAGTGTGAACTCACACTTCACCTCTGAGCATGAACACACACTAGACCTCTGAGTGTGAGCACATCCTTCCCCTCTGAGTGTGAGCACAACCTTCAACTCGGAGTGTTAACCCACCCTACACCTCTGAATGTGAGCACATGCTTCCCCTCTGAGTGTGAGCACACCCTTCACCTCTGAGTGTGAGTGCACACTTCACTGCTGAGTGTGAGCACCTCCTACACCTCTGAGTGTGAGCACACCCTTCCCCTCTGAGTCTGAGCACAACCTTAACCTCTGAGTGTGAGCACACACTACACCTCTGAGTGTGAGCACACCCTTCACCTCTGAGTGTGTGCACACCCTATAGAGTGTGAGCACACACTTTACCTCTGAGTGTGAGCACACACATCACCTCTGAGTGTGAGCACACCCTACACCTTTGAGTGAGATCACACCCTTCACCCCTGAGTGTGAGCACAACCTTCACCTCTGAGTGTGAGCGCACGCTTCACCTCTGAGTGTGAGTGCACACTTCACCTCTGAGTATAAGCACATCCTTCACCTCTGAGTGTAAGCACATCCTTCACCTCTGAGTGTGAGCACATCCTTCACCTCTGAGTGTGAGTGCACACTTCACCTCTGAGTATAAGCACATCCTTCACCTCTGAGTGTGAGCGCACACTTCACCTCTGAGTGTAATCACATCCTTCACCTCTGAATGTGAGCATACCCTGCACCTCTGAATGTGATCACACCCTACACCTCTGAGTGTGAGCACAACCTTCACCTCTGAGTGGGAGCACATCCTACCCCTCTGAGTGTGAGTGCACACTTCACCGCTGAGTCTGAGCACACTCTTCACCTCTGAGTGTGAGTACACCTTACACCTCTGAGTTGAACACACACTTCACCTCTGAGCATGAACACACACTAGACCTCTGAGTGTGAGCACATCCTTCCCCTCTGAGTGTGAGCACAACCTTCAACTCTGAGTGTTAACCCACCCTACACCTCTGAGTGTGAGCACATACTTCCCCTCTGAGTGTGAGCACACCCTTCACCTCTGAGTGTGAGTGCACACTTCACCGATGAGTCTGAGCACAACCTTAACCTCTGAGTGTGAGCACACACTACACCTCTGAGTGTGAGCACACCCTTCACCTCTGAGTGTGTGCACACCCTATCGAGTGTGAGCACACACTTTACCTCTGAGTGTGAGCGCACACATCACCTCTGAGTGTGAGCACACCCTACACCTTTGAGTGAGATCACACCCTTCACCCCTGAGTGTGAGCACAACCTTCACCTCTGAGTGTGAGCACACCCTTCATCTCTGAGTGTGAGCACACCCTTCACCTCTGAGTGTGAGTGCACACTTCACCGCTGAGTGTGAGCACCTCCTACACCTCTGAGTGTGAGCACATCCTTCCCCTCTGAGTGTGAGCACACCCTACACCTCTGAATGTGAGCGCACACTTCCCATCTGAGTGTGAGCACAAACGTCACCTCTGAGTGTGAGCGCACACTTCACCTCTGAGTGTGATCACACACTACACCTCTGAGTGTGAGCACATCATTCCCCGCTGAGTGTGAGCACCCCCTACACGTCTGAGAGTGAGCACACCCATCACCTCTGAGTGTGAGTGCACACTTCATTGCTGAGTCTGAGCACAGCCTTCACCTCTGAGTGTGAGCACACACTACACCTCTGAGTGTCTGCACACCCTTCACCTCTGAGTGTGTGCACACCCTACAGAGTGTGAGCACACACTTTACCTCTGAGTGTGAGCGCACACTTCACCTCTGAGTGTGAGAACACCCTACACCTTTGAGTGAGATCACACCCTACACCCCTGAGTGTGAGCACAACCTTCACCTCTGAGTGCGAGAGCACAACCTTCACCTCTGAGTGGGAGCACATCCTACCCCTCTGAGTGTGAGCGCACGCTTCACCGCAGAGTCTGAGCACAACCTTCACCTCTGAGTGTGAGTACACCCTACACCTCTGAGTGTGAGCACAACCTTCACCTCTGAGTGTGAGCACACCTTTCACCTCTGAGTGTGAGTACAACCTTTCCCCTCAGTGTGTGAGCACACCCTACACCTCTGAGTGTGAGCACATCCTTCACCTCTAAGTGTGAGCACAATCTTCACGTCTGAGTGTGAGTGCACACTTCACCGCTGAGTGTGAGCACATCCTTCATCTCTGTGTGTGAGCACACCCTATACTTCTGAGAGTGAGCGCACACTTCAACACTGAGTGTGATCACATCCTATACAGTGTGAGCACACCCTTCACCTCTGAGTGTGAGCACACCCTTCACCTCTGAGTGTGAGCTCTCCCAACACCTCTGTGTGTGAGCACACCCTTGCCATCTGAGTGTGGGCACACCCATCACTTCTGAGTGTGATCACACCCTACACATCTGAGTGAGAGCACAACCTTCACCTCTGAGTGTGAGCACACCTTTCACCTCTGAGTGTGAGCACAACCTTCCCCTCTGAGTGAGAGCACAGTCTACACCTCTGAGTGTGAGCACATCCTTCACCTCGAAGTCTAAGCACAACCTTCACCTATGAGTGCGAGCACACACTTCACCGCTGAGTCTGAGCACAACCTTCACCTCTGAGTGTGAGTACACCCTACACCTCTGAGTGTGAGCACACACTTCACCGCTGAGTCTGAGCACAACCTTCACCTCTGAGTGTGAGTACACCCTACACCTCTGAGTGTGATCACACCTTACACCTTTGAGTGTGAGCACACCCTTCACCTCTGAGCGTGATCACACCTTACACCTCTGAGTGTGAGCACATCCTTCCCCTCTGACTGTGAGCACACCCTTCATCACTGAGTGTGAGCACAACCTTCACCTCTGAGTGTGAGCACACCCTACACATCCGAATGAGAGCAAAACCTTCCCCTCTGAGTGTGATTACATTCTTCACCTCTGAGCGTGAGCACAGCCTTCACCTCTGAGTGTGAGCACACCCTTTACCTCTGAGTGTGAGCACACCCTACACCTCTGAGTGTGAGCATATCATTCCCCGCTGAGTGTGAGCACCTCCTACACGTCTGAGAGTGAGCACACCCATCACCTCTGAGTGTGAGTGCACACTTCACTGCTGAGTCTGAGCACAACCTTCACCTCTGAGTGTGAGCACATCCTTAACCTCTGAGTGTGATCACACACTACACCTCTGAGTGTGAGCACATCCTTCACCTCTGAGTGTGATCACACACTACACATCTGAGTGTGAGCACATCCTTCACCGCTGAGTGTGAGCAAACCCTTCACTTCTTAGTGTGTGCACATCCGACAGAATGTGATCACACCCTACACCTCTGAGTGTGAGCAAAACTTCCCCTCTGAGTGTGAGCACAACCTTCACCTCTGAGAGTGCTCACACCCTACACCCCTGAGTGTGAGCACACCCTATACCTCTGAGTGTGATCACACCCTTCCTCTCTGAGTGTGAGCACAACCTTCCCCTCTGATTGTGAGCACACCCTACATGTCTGATTGTGAGCACAAGCTTCCCCTCTGAGTGTTAGCACACATTTCACCTCTGAGTGTGATCACACCCTACACCTCTGAGTGTGAGCACAACCTTCCCCTCTGAGTGTGATCACACCTTACACCTCTAAGTGTGAGCACAACTTCACCTCTGAGTGTGAATGCACACTTCACCGCTGAGTATGATCACACACTACACCTCTGAGTGTGAGCACATCCTTCCCTGCTGAGTGTGAGCACCCCCTACATGTCTGAGTGTGAGCACACCCATCACCTCTGAGTGTGAGTGCACACTTCACCGCTGAGTCTGAGCACAACCTTCACCTCTGAGTGTGAGCACACACTACACCTCTGAGTGTGAGCACACCCTTCACCTCTGAGTGTGTGCACACCCTACACCTTTGAGTGAGATCACACCCTACACCCCTGAGTGTGAGCACAACCTTCACCTCTGAGTGTGAGCACATTCTTCACCTCTGAATGTGATCACACCCTGCACCTCTGAATGTGATCACAACCTGCACCTCTGAATGTGATCACACCCTACACCTCTGCATGTGAGCACAACCTTCACCTCTGAGTGGGAGCACATCCTACCCCTCTGAGTGTGAGTGCACACTTCACCGCTGAGTCTGAGCACGACCTTCACCTCTGAGTGTGAGTACACCTTACACCTCTGAGTGTGAACTCACACTTCACCTCTGAGCATGAACACACACTAGACCTCTGAGTGTGAGCACATCCTTCCCCTCTGAGTGTGAGCACAACCTTCAACTCGGAGTGTTAACCCACCCTACACCTCTGAATGTGAGCA
Source organism: Chiloscyllium plagiosum (assembly GCF_037043375.1). Classification (NCBI taxonomy): domain Eukaryota; kingdom Metazoa; phylum Chordata; class Chondrichthyes; order Orectolobiformes; family Hemiscylliidae; genus Chiloscyllium; species Chiloscyllium plagiosum. The sequence goes on along the minus strand of NW_028270139.1, from coordinate 173,724,070 downwards.
CATGCTTCCCCTCTGAGTGTGAGCACACCCATCACCTCTGAGTGTGAGTGCACACTTCACCGCTGAGTGTGAGCACCTCCTACACCTCTGAGTGTGAGCACACCCTTCCCCTCTGAGTCTGAGCACAACCTTAACCTCTGAGTGTGAGCACACACTACACCTCTGAGTGTGAGCACACCCTTCACCTCTGAGTGTGTGCACACCCTATAGAGTGTGAGCACACACTTTACCTCTGAGTGTGAGCACACACATCACCTCTGAGTGTGAGCACACCCTACACCTTTGAGTGAGATCACACCCTTCACCCCTGAGTGTGAGCACAACCTTCACCTCTGAGTGTGAGCGCACGCTTCACCTCTGAGTGTGAGTGCACACTTCACCTCTGAGTATAAGCACATCCTTCACCTCTGAGTGTAAGCACATCCTTCACCTCTGAGTGTGAGCACATCCTTCACCTCTGAGTGTGAGCGCACACTTCACCTCTGAGTATAAGCACATCCTTCACCTCTGAGTGTAAGCACATCCTTCACCTCTGAGTGTGAGCACATCCTTCACCTCTGAGTGTGAGTGCACACTTCACCTCTGAGTATAAGCACATCCTTCACCTCTGAGTGTGAGCGCACACTTCACCTCTGAGTGTAATCACATCCTTCACCTCTGAATGTGAGCATACCGTACACCTCTGAATGTGATCACACCCTGCACCTCTGAATGTGATCACACCCTACACCTCTGAGTGTGAGCACACCCTTCCCCTCTGAGTCGGAGCACAACCTTAACCTCTGAGTGTGAGTACACCCTACACCTCTGAGTGTGATCACACCTTCCACCTCTGAGTGTAAGCACACGCTTCACCTCTGAGCGTGATCACACCCTGCACCTCTGAGTGTGAGCACATCCTTCCCCTCTGACTGTGAGCACACCCTTCACCACTGAGTGTGAGCACAACCTTCACCTCTGAGTGTGAGCGCACCCTACACATCCGAATGAGAGCACAACCTTCCCCTCTGAGTGTGATTACATCCTTCACCTCTGAGCGTGAGCACAACCTTCACCTCTGAGTGTGAGCACCCCCTACACCTCTGAGTGTGAGCACAAGCTTCCCCTCTGAATGTGATCGCACCCTACACCTCTGAGTGTGAGCTAACCTTTCACCTCTGAGTGTGAGTGCACACTTCACTGCTGAGTGTGAGCACAACCTTCCCCTCTGAGTGTGAGCACACCCTTAACCTCTTGAGTGTGTGCACACACTTCACCTCTGAGTGTGAGCACCTCCTTCACCTCTGAGTGTGATCACACCCTTCACCTCTGAGTGTGATCACACCCTACCACTCTGAGTGTGAGCACATTCTTCACTTCTAAGTGTGAGCACACCCTTCACCTCTGAGTGTGAGCACATCCTTCACCTCTGAGTGTGAGCACAGACTTCACTGCTGAGTCTGAGCACTCCCTTCACATCTGAGTGTGAGCACACCCATCACCTCTGAGTGTGAGCACACACTTCACCTCTGGGTGTGAGCACACCCTACAGCTCTGAGTGTGAGCACACCCTACACCTCTGAGTATGAACACACGCTACACCTCTGAGTGTGAGCACATCCTTCACATCTGAGTGTGAGCTCATCCATCACCTGTACGTATGAGGACACCTTTCACCTCTGAATGTAATCATACCCTACACATCTGAGTGTGAGCACACACTTCACTCTGAGTGTGTGCGCACACTTCACCTCTGAGTGTGAGCACCTCCTTCACCTCTGAGTGTGAGCACACACTTCACCTCTGAGTGTGGTGCATACCCTTCCCCTCTGAGTGTGAGCACATCCTTCACCATCCTAAGTGTGAGGACATCTTTCACCTCTGATTGTAATCACATCCTACACATCTGAGTGTGAGCACACCATACACCTGAGTGTGATCACACCCTATACCTCTGAGTGTGATCACACCCTTCACCTCTGAGTGTGAGCGCACACTTCACTGCTGAGTCTGAGCACACCCTACACCTCTGAGTGTGAGTACATCCTTCACCTCTAAGTGTGAGCACAACCTCCCTCTCTGGGTGTGAGCACACCCTACACCTCTGAGTGTGAGCACATCCTTCACCTCTGAGTGTGAGTACACCCTACACCTCTGAGTGTGATCACACCTTACACCTCTGAGTGTAAGCACACGCTTCACCTCTGAGCGTGATCACACCCTACTCCTCTGAGTGTGAGCACATCCTTCCCCTCTGACTGTGAGCACACCCTTCACCACTGAGTGTGAGCGCACACTTTACCTCTGAGTGTGAGCACACCCTACATCTCTGACTGTGAGCACACCCTTCACCACTGAGTGTGAGCACAACCTTCACCTCTGAGTGTGAGCACACCCTACACATCCGAATGAGAGCACAACCTTCCCCTCTGAGTGGGATTACATCCTTCACCTCTGAGCGTGAGCACAACCTTCACCTCTGAGTGTGAGCACACCCTACACCTCTGAGTGTGAGCACAAGCTTCCCCTCTGAATGTGATCGCACCCTACACCTCTGAGTGTGAGCAAACCTTTCACCTCTGAGTGTGAGCACACCTGCACCTCTGAGTGTGAGCACAACGTTCACCTCTGAGGTGTAGGGTGTGATCACACTCAGAGTAGAAAGTTGTGCTCAGACTCACCTCTAAGTGTGAGCACAACTTTCAACTCTAAATGTGATCACACCCTTCACCTCTGAGTCTGAGCACAACTTTCACCTCTGAGTGTGAGCACACCTTCACATCTGAGTGTGGGGGCACACTTCACCGCTCACTGTGAGCACATCCTTCCTCACTGAGTGTGAGCACATCCTTCACCTCTGAGTGTGAGCGCACACTTCATCTCTGAGTGTGAGCACATCCTTCACCTCTGAGTGTGAGCACACCCTACAGATCTGAGTGTGAGCAAATCCTTCACCTCGGGCGGCACGGTGGCACAGTGGTTAGCACTGCTGCCTCACAGCGCCAGGGACCCGGGTCCAATTCCCGACTCAGGCGACTGACTGTGTGGAGTCTGCACATTCTCCCCGTGTCTGCGTGGGTTTCCTCCGGGTGCTCCGGTTTCCTCCCACAGTCCAAAAGATGTGCAGGTCAGGTGAATTGGCCATGCTAAATTTCCCGTAGTGTTAGGTAAGGGGTAAATGTAGGGGTATGGGTGGGTTGCGCTTCGGCGGGTCGGTGTGGACTTGTTGGGCCGAAGGGCCTGTTTCCATACTGTAATGTAATGTAATCTAATCTAGTGGGCAGCACGGTGGCACAGTGGTTAGCACTACTGCCTCACAGCGCCAGAGACCCGGGTTCAATTCCCGCATCAGGCGACTGACTGTGTGGAGTTTGCACATTCTCCCCGTGTCTGCGTGGGTTTCCTCCGGGTGCTCCGGTTTCCTCCCACAGTCCAAAGATGTGCAGGTCAGGTGAATTGGCCATGCTAAATTGCCCGTAGTGTTAGGTAGGGGTTAAATGTAGGGGTATGGGTGGGTTGCGCTTCGGCGGGGCGGTGTGGACTAGTTGGGCTGAAGGGCCTGTTTCCACACTGTAAGTAATCTAATCTAATCTAATCTAATCTAAGTGTGAGCACAACTTTCACCTCTAAGTGTGAGCACAACCTTCACCTCTGAGTGTGAGCACACCTGCACCTTTGAGTGTGAGCACAACGTTCACCTCTGAGTGTGAGCGCACCCTTCCCCTCTGAGTGTGAGCACAACCTTCCCCTCAGAGTGTGAGCGCACTCTTCCCCTCGGAGTGTGAGCACACCCTTCCCCTCGGAGTGAGAGCGCACTCTTCCCCTCTGAGTGTGAGCGCAACCTTCCCCTCTGAGTGTGAGCACACCTTCCCCTCTGAGTGTGAGCACAACCTTCCCCTCTGAGTGTGAGCACATCCTTCACCTCTAAGTGTGATCACAACCTTCATCTCTGAGTGTGAGCGCACCATTCCCCTCTGAGTGTGAGCACACCCTTCACCTCTGAGTGTGAGCGCACCCTTCCTCTCTGAGTGTGAGCGCACCCTTACCCTCGGAGTGTGAGCACACCCTTCCTCTCTGAGTGTGAGTACCACCTTCCCTTCTGAGTGTGATCACACCCTTCCCCTCTGACTGTGATCACATCCTTCCCCTCTGAGTGTGAGCACATCCTTCACCTCTAAGTGTGATCACAACCTTCATCTCTGAGTGTGAGCGCACCGTTCCCCTCTGAGTGTGAGCACACCCTTCACCTCTGAGTGTGAGCGCACCCTTCCCCTCTGAGTATGAGCACCACCTTCCCCTCTGAGTGTGAGCGCACCCTTCCCCTCTGAGTGTGAGTACCACCTTCCCTTCTGAGTATGATCACACCCTTCCCCTCTGACTGTGATCACATCCTTCCCCTCTGAGTGTGAGCACATCCTTCACCTCTAAGTGTGATCACAACCTTCATCTCTGAGTGTGAGCGCACCATTCCCCTCTGAGTGTGAGCACACCCTTCACCTCTGAGTGTGAGCGCACCCTTCCCCTCTGAGTGTGAGCGCACCCTTACCCTCTGAGTGTGAGCACACCCTTCCCCACTGAGTATGAGCACCACCTTCCCCTCTGAGTGTGAGCGCACCCTTCCCCTCTGAGTGTGAGCACACCCTTCCTCTCTGAGTGTGAGTACCACCTTCCCTTCTGAGTATGATCACACTCTTCCCCTCTGACTGTGATCACATCCTTCCCCTCGGAGTGTGAGCACACCCTTCCTCTCTGAGTGTGAGCACACCCTTCCCCTCTGAGTGTGAGCGCACCGTTCCCCTCGGAGTGTGAGTGCACCCTTCCCCTCTGAGTGTGAGCGCACCCTTCCCCTCGGAGTGTGAGTGCACCCTTCCCCTCTGAGTGTGATCACACCCTTCCCATCTGAGTGTGAGCACACCCTTCCCCTCTGAGTGTTAGCGCACCCTTCCCCTCGGAGTGTGAGCGCACCCTTCCCCTCTGAGTGTGAGCACACCCTTCCCCTCTGAGTGTGAGCACACCCTTCCCCTCGGAGTGTGAGCGCACCCTTCCTCTCTGAGTATGAGCACCACCTTCCCCTCTGAGTGTGAGCGCACCCTTCCCCTCTGAGTGTGAGCACACCCTTCCTCTCTGAGTATGAGCACCACCTTCCCCTCTGAGTGTGAGCGCACCCTTCCCCTCGGAGTGTGAGCACCACCTTCCCCTCTGAGTGTGAGCACACACTTCCCCTCTGAGTGTGAGCACACCCTTCCCCTCGGAGTGTGAGCACACCCTTCCCCTCTGAGTGTGAGTGCACCCTTCCCCTCTGAGTGTGAGCGCACCCCTCCCCACTGAGTGTGATCACACCCTTCCCCTCGGAGTGTGAGCACACCCTTCCTCTCTGAGTGTGATCACACCCTTCCCCTCGGAGTGTGAGCACACCCTTCCTCTCTGAGTGTGAGCACACCCTTCCCCTCTGAGTGTGAGCGCACCCCTCCCCACTGAGTGTGATCACACCCTTCCCCTCGGAGTGTGAGCACACCCTTCCTCTCTGAGTGTGATCACACCCTTCCCCTCGGAGTGTGAGCGCACCCTTCCCCTCGGAGTGTGAGCGCACCCTTCCCCTCTGAGTGTGAGCGCACCCTTCCTCTCTGAGTGTGAGCGCACCCTTCCCCTCGGAGTGTGAGCGCACCCTTCACCTCTGAGTGTGAGCGCACCCTTCCCCTCTGAGTGTGAGCGCACCCTTCCTCTCTGAGTGTGAGCACACCCTTCCCCTCGGAGTGTGAGCGCACCCTTCCCCTCGGAGTGTGATCACACCCTTCCCCTCGGAGTGTGGGCGCACCCTTCCCCTCTGAGTGTGAGCGCACCCTTCACCTCTTAGTGTGATCACACCCTACACCTCTGAGTGTGAGCACACCCTTCCCCTCTGAGTGTGATCACACCCTTCCCCTCTGAGTGTGAGCACACCCTTCCCCTCGGAGTGTGAGCACACCCTTCCCCTCTGAGTGTGAGCACAGACAAAGCATGGAGCCCCTGGGGCATTGTGGTAAAAGAGTCGAGTTTGGCCGTTTTTGCCCGTTGAGTTTGCTCTGGTATTTGATCCTGGCTGGTATGTTTGTCAATCGCTCCCTCCACCTTCTCCCTGTAACCCTTGATCCCCTTCTCCATAACTTTGTCCCACTGAGACAGGCAGGAAATGGGATGGTGAAGGAGCCTTGGATGACAAGGGAAGAGACGCTTCTCAGCTGAAGGAAGCTTAATTCCGGTTGAGGAAGCAAGGAGCTGGCACAGCTTTCGAAGATTATAGAGGAGCTAGGAACGAACTCAAAACTGGACTGAGGAGAGCTAGGAGGGGGCACAAAAAAGCCTTGACAGGAAGGATTAGGGAAAACCCAAAGGTGTTCTACACATACATGAGGAATAAGAGAATGATCAGAGAGAGGGGAGGGCCAAAAGGGGATAGTGGAGGGAACGTGTGCCTCGAGCCTGAAGAGGTAGGGGAGGCCCTAACTGAGACTTTTGCTTCAGTATTCATGAGAGAGCGCGGCCTTGTTGATAATGAGAACGCTGTGGACCATGTTTGAACAGATTGATATTAAGAAAATGGATGTGCTGGAAATTCTGGGAAGCATCAAGTTAGCTTCGTCCCCGGGACCGGACCAGATATATCTATGGTTACTACAGGAAGTGAGGGATGAGGTTGCTGTGCCTCTGGTGATGATCTTTGCATCCTCACTCTCCATGGGAGTAGGACCGGATGGTTGGAGGGAGGCGAATGTTGTTCCTATGTTCAAGGGATGAGGGAAATCCCTGGGAATTACAGCCCAGTTAGTCTTACGTCTGTGGTAAGCAAGGTTCTGGAAAGGACTCTGAGAGATAGGATTTATGACTATTTGGGAAAACAGTTTGGTGAAGGATAGTCAGCATGGCTTTGTGAGGGGCAGGTCATGCCTCACAAACCTTAGTGAGTTCTTTGAGGAGGTGATGAGACAAGTTGACGAGGGTCGAGCAGTGGATGTGGTGTATCTGGATTTCAGTAAGGCATCTGATAAGGTTCCCCATGGTCGGCTCATTCAGAAAGTTCGGAGGTATGGGATTGTTACAACATGGGGGAAACTCTCCTGCTAAATTCAAACCAGCAACACATAAAAGATTTATCCCGTGCAGTAATTTGTGAAAATTCAAGAGGACAAGTCCTATTTCAAGTAAAAATTAACAACTTTATTTCTTAAAGTGTAACAGAGAATGATTAACGAACAACTATTTACAACTCCTTCCTGGAAACTATCTTGTACCCCCCCCCCCTTCTATAATACTCGTCTGATAAAACTTCTGATTAAGATACACAAAACAAAACTTCTTATCTCAAAACTTGGCAGCTTTTGGTCCTTCTCTGTATTCCTGTCTTCTTTCCTTCTTCTTGGGGTTCTGCTTCACAAGTTACTGATTGATAAAGGTACCTGTAAGAGAGCTATTCTCTGGGCAGTTTGCAGATGCTGGCTTGCCAGTTCTCCTCTCAACTGTTCAGTTTTCCCTGGTCTTATATCCCCAAAGCGTTGGATTATGTCATTGGCTTTTAAGATTGTCAATATACTCAATTCAAACTTGATTGGAGTTTGGTGTTTTCAGGATAGAATTTAAACTGATTGGCTGAATTTGAATTTGTTTTTGTCTCATAGCAACTCATCCAGTGCTATCCGTTCTGAACCAAATGTTACTTTATAAATTCTCCAGCACTCGGTGTGTTTGCTAAGTCCTTCACTCTGTTAAAGGTGCAGTACGGTGGGCGGCACGGTGGCACAGTGGTTAGCACTGCTGCCTCACAGCGCCTGAGACCCGGGTTCAATTCCCGCCTCAGGCGACTGACTGTGTGGAGTTTTCACATTCTCCCCGTGTCTGCGTGGGTTTCCTCCGGGTGCTCCGGTTTCCTCCCACAGTCACAAAGATGTGCGGGTCAGGTGAATTGGCCATGCTAAATAGCCCGTAGTGTTAGGTAAGGGGTAAATGTAGGGGTATGGGTGGGTTGCGCTTCGATGGGTCAGTGTGGACTTGTTGGGCCGAAGGGCCTGTTTCCACACTGTAAGTAATCTAATCTAATCTACACTTCGACAGTTTCATAAGACCTCCCCTTAAAGAAAAAAATGAACCATCATAATGAAAAGATGTTTTTTTTCTATTTTTGTAAACACATTCCCCTAACATACAGACAACTTTAATCAAAGTTCACCTTCACTTCTTCCCATATACCTGTATATATAACATTAAATAAATACAAATCTCATCCATATTTTATCAGTTAAATCCACGATAACACATCTGCGATTACATTCTGACGATACGCAACATGTATGATTTGTAAATTAAAAGTCTGTAACATAAAACTCCAACAAATTAGTCTCATAGTCTTGTCTGTAAAGTGTCCCAAGCATGTAAGCGGATTGTGGTCCGTGTACACAACCGTCTCTGACACATTCTTCGTGACATGTACATTCAAATGTTGTAAGGCCAAACTCAATCGTTCCTTTCGATTGTGGAGTATTTCCTCTGGTGGATGTTGAGCTTCTTCCAAAAGTAACCAGCTGGCAGTTCAATCCCATCCCCATCTTCCTGTAGCAGTACAGCTCCAACTCCTATGTCACTAACATCGATGGCAACTTGAAAAGGTTTTGAAACATTTGGTGTAGCTAAAACTGGTTTGGTGGTTAATATTGCTTTCAAATGGGGGAATGCCTCCTGGCATGGTTCTGTTCACCGAAACGTTGTGTTCTTCTTCGGTAAATCGGGTCATGGTCCCACTACATGGCTGGCGTTTAGAACAAACTTCCGAGAGAATCCGCAGAGTCCAAAGAATCGAAGCACCTCTTTCTTCGAGGTTGGTTGTGTGTGAATTCCTCGCGAGCCTTTGTCTTTGTGTTCTGTGCAGTCAGCGTTCCATGACCAATGTTCTGACCCAAGAACGTCACCTCTCCTTTCGTGAATTCCATTTTGTTTAAGTTTATCACCAGTTTTGCTTCTCATAGTTGTTGAAAGAGCTCTGCCAACTGTACCATGTGATCTTTCCCGGACTTACTAAAGATCACTACAACGTCCAAATAGACTACACAGTTTGTTAACCCAGCCATAACTCTGGTCATGGGTCTTTGGAATGTGACAGGTGTAATCTTCATTCCAAACAGCATCACTTTAAACTGATATAGCCCATTTGGGATGACGAACACAGAAATTACTTTCACCGTCTCTGATAAAGCTACCTGCCAGTAAGCACACATTAAGTCCAACTTTGTCACGTAACTGACTTGTCCAACGTTCTCGATACAGACCTCTAATCTAGGAATTGGATGTGAGTCCGATTTTGTAACAGCGTTGACCTACTGATAATCCACGCAGAATCGTTGAGTCCCGTCAGGTTTGGCAACTAAGACAATCAGCTAACTCCGTTTACTCTCTCTTGGTTCGATAATGTCCTTGTCGAGCATGGCCTCCACTTCCATCTGACCTGGCTGGCTTTGAAAGGTTTAAGCCGATAGGGGTGTTGTTTGATTGGAGCAGTATTCCCCACTGAGCTGAAAATTTGTTGCTGGAAAAGCGCAGCAGGTCAGGCAGCATCCAGGGAACAGGACAATCGCGTTTCGGGCATAAGCCCTTCTTCAGCCCTTCCTGAAGAAGGACTTATGCCCGAAACATCGATTCTCCTGTTCCCTGGATGCTGCCTGACCTGGTGTGCTTTTCCAGCAACACATTTTCAGCTCTGATCTCCAGCATCTGCAGACCTCACTTTCTCCGCAGTATTCCCCACGTCTACTTCATGTATAATATCATTAGTCCTCCCCATCTGATTCTTACATATGTCCTCATACTGGAAAAGCAAACCTCTCAACTCCATTTCATGTCCTGAGATACATAGCTTACTAACCTATCCCACTCCGCAAAGACTTCTGCATTTTTAAAATCTGCTTTGAGGCACATCAAACTCCACGACACCTGGATTTGATTCCTCACCCTGTGGAACAGTAACTATTACCTGTTTCTCCAGTTCCCTGTCTCTATAAGGTTTCAACATACTCACATGAGCTACCCAATACAGGTTTTTTCCATCAGACATCTTTACCAGATGGTTTACCTGACTTAACTTTTTCTCAGTTTGATAGGGACCATGGAACCTAGCTTTGAAGGGAGCCCCTTCCAGTGGGAACAATACTAACACATCATTCCCACGGGAAAACATCCAAACTGAGGATTTTGTTCTGCTATCTGCTTCATTCTATACTGTGCCCTCTTCAGGTCCTGTTTAGCTAACTCACCCACTTGCTTTAGTCTCTCCCTCACCTCCGATACATAATCTAAGTGTGACATTTCCAACGTTGGTCCTGTTAATTTTTCTTTCATTAATGTCAAAGGGCCTCGCACTTCATGCCTGAATATTAACTCGAAGGGAGTGACCCGAGGAGATTTGTTTGTGGTATCTCGAATGGCAAACAATACAAATGGGATACATTTATCCCAATCATTCGGGTAATCCTGACAGGACACTCCCAACATGGTCTTCAGGGCCTGATGTCTCCTTTCTAAAGCTCCCTGGGATCCAGGATAATACACACTGGATTTAAAGTGCTGTATACCTAAGCTATCTATAACCTCCTTAAACAGCCTAGCAGTAAAGTTAGACCCTTGGTCTGACTCAATCTCTCTGGGTAGCCCATACCGTGTGAAGAAAACTACTAAGTCCTCTCCCACCCTTTTCACCGTAATACTCTGTAATGGGATTGCCTCTGGAAATCTAGTACACACATCCATGATGGTTAGCAAGTACTGGTTCCCACTTTCAGTTTCCAGGCAGGGACCTACCCACTCCATCATAATCTGTGGGAAATGTCCTTAAAACGAGCAAAGTCGCAACAAAGATCCTAGTTTAATTATCGGTGTGGTATGGAGTCAGGGCTCGGTGTGGTATGGAGTCAGGGCTCGGTGTGGTATGGAGTCAGGGCTCGGTGTGGAGTCAGGGCTCGGTGTGGTGTGGAGTCAGGGCTCAGTGTGGTGTGGAGTCAGGGCTCGGTGTGGTGTGGAGTCAGGGCTCGGTGTGGTATGGAGTCAGGGCTCGGTGTGGTGTGGAGTCAGGGCTCGGTGTGGTGTGGAGTCAGGGCTCGGTGTGGTGTGGAGTCAGGGCCCGGTGTGGTGTGGAGTCAGGGCTCGGTGTGGTGTGGAGTCAGGGCTGGGTGTGGTGTGGAATCAGGGCTCGGTGTGGTGTGGAGTCAGGGCTCGGTGTGGTGTGGAGTCAGGGCTCGGTGTGGTGTGGAGTCAGGGCTCGGTGTGGTGTGGAGTCAGGGCTCGGTGTGGTGTGGAGTCAGGGCTCGGTGTGGTGTGGAGTCAGGGCTCGGTGTGGTGTGGAGCCAGGGCTCGGTGTGGTGTGGAGTCAGGGCTCAGTGTGGTGTGGAGTCAGGGCTCGGTGTGGTGTGGAGTCAGGGCTCGGTGTGGTATGGAGTCAGGGCTCGGTGTGGTGTGGAGTCAGGGCTCGGTGTGGTGTGGAGTCAGGGCTCGGTGTGGTGTGGAGTCAGGGCCCGGAGTGGTGTGGAGTCAGGGCTCGGTGTGGTGTGGAGTCAGGGCTGGGTGTGGTGTGGAATCAGGGCTCGGTGTGGTGTGGAGTCAGGGCCCGGTGTGGTGTGGAGTCAGGGCTCGGTGTGGTGTGGAGTCAGGGCTCGGTGTGGTGTGGAGTCAGGGCTCGGTGTGGTGTGGAGTCAGGGGTCGGTGTGGTGTGGAGTCAGGGCTCGGTGTGGTGTGGAGTCAGGGCTCAGTGTGGTGTGGAGTCAGGGTTCGGTGTGGTGTGGAGTCAGGGCTCTGTGTGGTGCGGAGTCAAGGCTCGGTGTGGTATGGAGTCAGGGCCCGGTGTGGTGTGGAGTCAGGGCTCGATGTGGTGTGGAGTCAGGGCTCGGTGTGGTGTGGAGTCAGGGCTCGGTGTGGTGTGGAGTCAGGGCTCGGTGTGGTGTGGAGTCAGGGCTCGGTGTGGTGTGGAGTCAGGGCCCGGTGTGGTGTGGAGTCAGGGCTCGGTGTGGTGTGGAGTCAGGGCTCAGTGTGATGTGGAGTCAGGGCTCGGTGTGGAGTCAGGGCTCGGTGTGGTGTGGAGTCAGGGCTCGGTGTGGTGTGGAGTCAGGGCTCGGTTTGGTGTGGAGTCAGGGCTCGGTGTGGTGTGGAGTCAGGGCTCGGTGTGGTGTGGAGTCAGGGCTCGGTGTGGTGTGGAGTCAGGGCTCAGTGTGGTGTGGAGTCAGGGCCCGGTGTGGTGTGGAGTCAGGGCCCGGTGTGGTATGATGACTGGGCTCAGTGCGGAGTCAGGGCTCGGTGTGGTGTGGAGTCAGGGCTCGGAGTGGTGTGGGATCAGGGCTCGGTGTGGTGTGGAGTCAGGGCTCGGTGTGGTGTGGAGTCAGGGCTCAGTGTGGTGTGGAGTCAGGGCTCGGTGTGGTCTGGAGTCAGGGCTCGGTGTGGTGTGGAGCCAGGGCTCGGTGTGGTGTGGAGTCAGGGCTCAGTGTGGTGTGGAGTCAGGGCTCGGTGTGGTCTGGAGTCAGGGCTCGGTGTGGTGTGGTGTCAGGGCTCGGTGTGGTCTGGAGTCAGGGCTCAGTGTGGTGTGGAGTCAGGGCTCGGTGTGGTCTGGAGTCAGGGCTCGGTGTGGTGTGGAGCCAGGGCTCGATGTGGGGTGGAATCAGGGCTCGGTGTGGTGTGGTGTCAGGGCTCAGTGTGGTGTGGAGTCAGGGCCCGGTGTGGTGTGGAGTCAGGGCTCGGTGTGGTGTGGAGCCAGGGCTCGGTGTGGTGTGGAGCCAGGGCTCGGTGTGGTGTGGAGCCAGGGCTCGGTGTGGTGTGGAGTCAGGGCTCGGCATGGAATCAGGACTCGATGTGGTGTGGAGTCAGGGCTCGGTGTGGAGTCAGGGCTCGGTGTGGTGTGGAGTCAGGGCTCGGCATGGAATCAGGACTCGATGTGGTGTGGAGTCAGGGCTCTGTGTGGAGCCAGGGCTCGGTGTGGAGTCAGGGCTCGGTGTGGTGTGGAGTCAGGGCTCGGTGTGGTGTGGAGTCAGGGCTCGGTGTGGTCTGGAGTCAGGGCTCAGTGTGGTGTGGAGCCAGGGCTCGATGTGGGGTGGAATCAGGGCTCGGTGTGGTGTGGAGTTTGGGCTCGGTGTGGTGTGGAGTCAGGGCTCGGTGTGGTGTGGATTCAGGGCTCGGTGTGGTGTAGAGTCAGGGCTCGGTGTGGTGTGGAGTCAGGGCTCAGTGTGGTGTGGAGTCAGGGCTCGGTGTGGTGTGGAGTCAGGGCTCGGTGTGGTGTGGAGTCAGGGCTCGGTATGGTGTGGAGTCAGGGCTCGGTGTGGTGTGGAGTCAGGGCTCGGTGTGGTGTGGAGTCAGGGCTCGGTGTGGTGTGGAGTCAGGGCTCGGTGTGGAGTCAGGGCTCGGTGTGGTGTGGAGTCAGGGCTCGGTGTGGAGTCAGGGCTCGGTGTGGTGTGGAGTCAGGGCTCGGTGTGGTGTGGAGTCAGGGCTCGGTGTGGTGTGGAGTCAGGGCTCGGTGTGGTGTGGTGTCAGGGCTCGGTGTGGAATCAGGGCTCGGTGTGGTGTGGAGTCAGGGCTCTGTGTGGAGCCAGGGCTCGGTGTGGAGTCAGGGCTCGGTGTGGTGTGGAGTCAGGGCTCGGTGTGGAATCAGGGCTCGGTGTGGTGTGGAGTCAGGGCTCGGTGTGGTGTGGAATCAGGGCTCGGTGTGGTGTGGAGTCAGGGCTCGGTGTGGTGTGTAGTCAGGGCTCGATGTGGTGTGGAGTCAGGGCTCGGTGTGGTGTGGAGCCAGGGCTCGATGTGGGGTGGAATCAGGGCTCGGTGTGGTGTGGGGTTTGGGCTCGGTGTGGTGTGGAGTCAGAGCCCGGTGTGGTGTGGAGTCAGGGCTCGGTGTGGTGTGGAGTCAGGGCTCGGTGTGGTGTGGAGTCAGGGCTCGGTGTGGTGTGGAGTCAGGGCTCGGTGTGGTGTGGAGTCAGGGCTCGGTGTGGTGTGGAGTCAGGGCTCGGTGTGGTGTGGAATCAGGGCTCGGTGTGGTGTGGAGTCAGGGCTCGGTGTGGTGTGGAGTCAGGGCTCGGTGTGGTGTGGAGTCAGGGCTCGGTGTGGTGTGGAGTCAGGGCCCGGTGTGGTGTGGAATCAGGGCTCGGTGTGGTGTGGAGTTTGGGCTCGGTGTGGTGTGGAGTCAGGGCTCGGTGTGGTGTGGAGTCAGGGCCCGGTGTGGTGTGTAATCAGGGCTCGGTGTGGTGTGGAGTTTGGGCTCGGTGTGGTGTGGAGTCAGGGCTCGGTGTGGTGTGGTGTCAGGGCTCAGTGTGGTGTGGAGTCAGGGCTCGGTGTGGTGTGGAGTCAGGGCTCGGTGTGGTGTGGAGTCAGGGCTCGGTGTGGTGTGGAATCAGGGCTCGGTGTGGTGTGGAGTCAGGGCTCGGTGTGGTGTGGAGTCAGGGCTCGGTGTGGTGTGGAGTCAGGGCTCGGTGTGGTGTGGAGTCAGGGCCCGGTGTGGTGTGGTGTCAGGGCTCAGTGTGGTGTGGAGTCAGGGCCCGGTGTGGTGTGGAGTCAGGGCTCGGTGTGGTGTGGAGTCAGGGCTCGGTGTGGTGTGGAGTCAGGGCCCGGTGTGGTGTGGTGTCAGGGCTCAGTGTGGTGTGGAGTCAGGGCCCGGTGTGGTGTGGACTCAGGGCTCGGTGTGGTGTGGTGTCAGGGCTCAGTGTGGTGTGGAGTCAGGGCTCGGTGTGGTGTGGTGTCAGGGCTCGGTGTGGAATCAGGGCTCGGTGTGGTGTGGAATCAGGGCTCGGTGTGGTGTGGGGTCAGGGCTCGCTGTGGTGTGGAGTCAGGGCTCGGTGTGGTGTGGAGTCAGGGCTCTGTGTGGTGTGGAGTCAGGGCTCTGTGTGGAGCCAGGGCTCGGTGTGGTGTGGAGTCAGGGCTCGGTGAGGTTTGGAGCCAGGGCTCGGTGTGGTGTGGAGTCAGGGCTCGGTGAGGTGTGGAGTCAGGGCTCGGTGTGGTGTGGAGTCAGGGCTCGGTGTGGTGTGGAGTCAGAGCCCGGTGTGGTGTAGAGTCAGGGCCCGGTGTGGTGTGGAGTCAGGGCTCGGTGTGGTGTGGAGTCAGGGCTCGGTGTGGTGTGGAGTCAGGGCTCGGTGTGGTGTGGAGCCAGGGCTCGGTGTGGTGTGGAGTCAGGGCTCGGTGTGGTGTGGAGCCAGGGCTCGGTGTGGTGTGGAGTCAGGGCTCGGTGTGGTGTGGAGTCAGGGCTCGGTGTGGTGTGGAGTCAGGGCTCGGTGAGGTGTGGAGTCAGGGCTCGGTGTGGTGTGGAGTCAGGGCCCGGTGTGGTGTGGAGTCAGGGCTCGGTGTGGTATGGAGTCAGGGCTCGGTGTGGAGTGGAGTCAGAGCCCGGTGTGGTGTGGAGTCAGGGGTCGGTGTGGTGTGGAGTCAGGGCTCGGTGTGGTGTGGAGTCAGGGCTCAGTGTGGTGTGGAGTCAGGGCTCAGTGTGGTGTGGAGTCAGGGCTCGGTGTGGTGTGGAGTCAGGGCTTGGTGTGGTGTGGAGTCAGGGCTCGGTGTGGTGTGGAGTCAGGGCTCGGTGTGGTGTGGAGTCAGGGCTCGGTGTGGTGTGGAGTCAGGGCTCAGTGTGGTGTGGAGTCAGGGCTCGGTGTGGTGTGGAGTCAGGGCTTGGTGTGGTGTGGAGTCAGGGCTCGGTGTGGTGTGGAGTCAGGGCTCGGTGTGGTGTGGAGTCAGGGCTCGGTGTGGTGTGGAGTCAGGGCTCGGTGTGGTGTGGAGTCAGCGCTCGGTGTGGGGTGGAGTCAGGGCTCTGTGTGGAGCCAGGGCTCGGTGTGGTGTGGAATCAGGGCTCGGTGTGGTGTGGAGCCAGGGCTCGGTGTGGTGTGGAGTCAGGGCTCGGTGTGGTGTGGAGTCAGGGCTCGGTGTGGTGTGGAGTCAGGGCTCGGTGTGGTGTGGAGTCAGGGCTCGGTGTGGTGTGGAGTCAGGGCTCGATGTGGTGTGGAGTCAGGGCTCGGTGTGGTGTGGAGTAGGGCTCGGTGTGGTGTGGAGTCAGGGCTCGGTGTGGTGTGGAGTCAGGGCTCGGTGTGGTGTGGAGTCAGGGCTCGGTGTGGTGTGGAGTCAGGGCTCGGGGTGGAGTCAGGGCTCGGTGTGGAGTCAGGGCTCGGTGTGGTGCGGAGTCAGGGCTCGGTGTGGTGTGGAGTCAGGGCTCGGTGTGGTGTGGAGTCAGGGCTCGGTGTGGTGTGGAGTCAGGGCTCGGTGTGGTGCGGAGTCAGCGCTCGGTGTGGTGTGGAGTCAGGGCTCGGTGTGGAGTCAGGGCTCGGTGTGGTGCGGAGTCAGGGCTCGGTGTGGAGCCAGGGCTCGGTGTGGTGTGGAGTCAGGGCTCTGTGTGGAGCCAGGGCTCGGTGTGGTGTGGAGTTAGGGCTCGGTGTGGTGTGGAGTCAGGGCTCGGTGTGGTGTGGAGTCAGGGCTCGGTGTGGTGTTCAGTCAGGGCTCGGTGTGGTGTGGAGTCAGGGCTCGGTGTGGTGTGGAGTCAGGGCTCGGTGTGGTGTTGAGTCAGGGCTCGGTGTGGTGTGGAGTCAGGGCTCGGTGTGGTGTGGAGTCAGGGCTCGGTGTGGTGTGGAGTCAGCGCTCGGTGTGGGGTGGAGTCAGGGCTCTGTGTGGAGCCAGGGCTCGGTGTGGTGTGGAATCAGGGCTCGGTGTGGTGCGGAGTCAGGGCTCGGTGTGGTGTGGAGTCAGGGCTCGGTGTGGTGTGGAGTCAGGGCTCGGTGTGGTGTGGAGTCAGGGCTCGGTGTGGAGTTAGGGCTCGGTGTGGTGTGGAATCAGGGCCCGGTGTGGTGTGGAGTCAGGGCTCAGTGTGGTGTGGATTCAGAGCTCGGTGTGGTGTGGAGTCAGAGCCCAGTGTGGTGTGGAGCCAGGGCCCGGAGTGATGTATAGTCAGGGCCCGGTGAGGTGTGGTGACAGGGCCCGGTGTGGTATGGAGTCAGGGCTCAGTGTGATGTGGAGTCAGGGCTCGGTGTGGTGTGGAGTCAGGGTTCGGTGTGATGTGAATTCAGGGCTCGGTGTGGTGTGGAGTCAGGGCTCGGTGAGGTTTGGAGTCAGGGCTCGGTGTGGTGTGGAGTCAGGGCTCGGTGTGGTGTGGAGCCAGGGCTCGGTGTGGTGTGGAGTCAGGGCTCAGTGTGGTGAGGAGCCAGGGCTCGGTGTGGTGTGGAGTCAGGGTTCGGTGTGATGTGGAGTCAGGGCTCGGTGAGGTTTGGAGTCAGGGCTCGGTGTGGTGTGGAGTCAGGGCTCGGTGTGGTGTGGAGTCAGGGCTCGGTGTGGTGTGGAGTCAGGGCTCGGTGTGGTGTGGAGTCAGGGCTCGGTGTGGTCTGGAGTCAGGGCTCAGTGTGGTGTGGAGTCAGGGCTCGGTGTGGTGTGGAGCCAGGGCTCGATGTGGTGTGGAGTCAGGGCTCGGTGAGGTTTGGAGTCAGAGCCCGGTGTGGGGTGGAATCAGGGCTCGGTGTGGTGTGGAGTTTGGGCTCGGTGTGGTGTGGAGTCAGGGCTCAGTGAGGTTTGGAGTCAGGGCTCGGTGTGGTGTGGAGCCAGGGCTCGGTGTGGTGTGGAGTCAGGGCTCGGTGTGGTGTGGAGTCAGGGCTCGGTGTGGTCTGGAGTCAGGGCTCGGTGTGGTGTGGAGTCAGGGCTCGGTGTGGTGTGGAGTCAGGGCTCGGTGTGGTCTGGAGTCAGGGCTCGGTGTGGTGTGGAGTCAGGGCTCAGTGTGGTGTGGACTCAGGGCTCAGTGTG